>NW_025791728.1:0-86059 GCF_921293095.1 Ischnura elegans
GACAGTTTTAATACGTTCTATAACAAAGACACAATGCTATTTGAATGCTACCGTGATCATATTTTCGATCGCAGTGTGGAATGCAAATTTAAAAATATCACGTTGGAACGTAAGAATTCTGATCTGAACGAAAAAATGACTGTCGCAAATATCGTTGATACATGAAAAATGTCACGTAAGGCAGTATGAGGACCTTAATCGACTAGGATTTAAACATATTTGATCGTTCTCGCATTCATATTGATCACTTTATTGTCTCATGTAAGTTAAGCGATATCCCATTCAAATGGGGAGTCACTCAAAAAAGTCAAAAATCAGACTATCTCAAAAATCCCTGTTTAACTAACGAAAACCATGGCGACAGTTTTAATACGTTCTATAACAAAGACACAATGCTATTTGAATGCTACCGTGATCATATTTTCGATCGCAGTGTGGAATGCAAATTTAAAAATATCACGTTGGAACGTAAGAATTCTGATCTGAACGAAAAAATGACTGTCGCAAATATCGTTGATACATGAAAAATGTCACGTAAGGCAGTATGAGGACCTTAATTGACTAGGATTTAAACATATTTGATCGTTCTCGCATTCATATTGATCACTTTAATGTCTCATGTAAGTTAAGCAATATCCCATTCAAATGGGGAGTCACTCAAAAAAGTCAAAAATCAGACTATCTCAAAAATCCCTGTTTAACTAACGAAAACCATGGCGACAGTTTTAATACGTTCTATAACAAAGACACAATGCTATTTGAATGCTCCCGTGATCATATTTTCGATCGCAGTGTGGAATGCAAATTTAAAAATGTCACGTTGGAACGTAGAATTCTGATCTGAACGAAAAAATGACTGTCGCAAATATCGTTGATACATGAAAAATGTCACGTAAGGCAGTATGAGGACCTTAATTGACTAGGATTTAAACATATTTGATCGTTCTCGCATTCATATTGATCACTTTAATGTCTCATGTAAGTTAAGCGATATCCCATTCAAATGGGGAGTCACTCAAAAAAGTCAAAAATCACACTATCTCAAAAATCCCTGTTTAACTAACGAAAACCATGGCGACAGTTTTAATACGTTCTATAACAAAGACACAATGCTATTTGAATGCTACCGTGATCATATTTTCGATCGCAGTGTGGAATGCAAATTTAAAAATATCACGTTGGAACGTAAGAATTCTGATCTGAACGAAAAATGACTGTCGCAAATATCGTTGATACATGAAAAATGTCACGTAAGGCAGTATGAGGACCTTAATTGACTAGGATTTAAACATATTTGATCGTTCTCGCATTCATATTGATCACTTTATTGTCTCATGTAAGTTAAGCGATATCCCATTCAAATGGGGAGTCACTCAAAAAAGTCAAAAATCAGACTATCTCAAAAATCCCTGTTTAACTAACGAAAACCATGGCGACAGTTTTAATACGTTCTATAACAAAGACACAATGCTATTTGAATGCTACCGTGATCATATTTTCGATCGCAGTGTGGAATGCAAATTTAAAAATATCACGTTGGAACGTAAGAATTCTGATCTGAACGAAAAAATGACTGTCGCAAATATCGTTGATACATGAAAAATGTCACGTAAGGCAGTATGAGGACCTTAATTGACTAGGATTTTAAACATATTTGATCGTTCTCGCGTTCATATTGATCACTTTAATGTCTCATGTAAGTTAAGCAATATCCCATTCAAATGGGGAGTCACTCAAAAAAGTCAAAAATCAGACTATCTCAAAAATCCCTGTTTAACTAACGAAAACCATGGCGACAGTTTTAATACGTTCTATAACAAAGACACAATGCTATTTGAATGCTACCGTGATCATATTTTCGATCGCAGTGTGGAATGCAAATTTAAAAATATCACGTTGGAACGTAAGAATTCTGATCTGAACGAAAAAATGACTGTCGCAAATATCGTTGATACATGAAAAATGTCACGTAAGGCAGTATGAGGACCTTAATTGACTAGGATTTAAACATATTTGATCGTTCTCGCATTCATATTGATCACTTTATTGTCTCATGTAAGTTAAGCTATATCCCATTCAAATGGGGAGTCACTCAAAAAAGTCAAAAATCACACTATCTCAAAAATCCCTGTTTAACTAACGAAAACCATGGCGACAGTTTTAATACGTTCTATAACAAAGACACAATGCTATTTGAATGCTACCGTGATCATATTTTCGATCGCAGTGTGGAATGCAAATTTAAAAATATCACGTTGGAACGTAAGAATTCTGATCTGAACGAAAAAATGACTGTCGCAAATATCGTTGATACATGAAAAATGTCACGTAAGGCAGTATGAGGACCTTAATTGACTAGGATTTAAACATATTTGATCGTTCTCGCATTCATATTGATCACTTTAATGTCTCATGTAAGTTAAGCGATATCCCATTCAAATGGGGAGTCACTCAAAAAAGTCAAAAATCACACTATCTCAAAAATCCCTGTTTAACTAACGAAAACCATGGCGACAGTTTTAATACGTTCTATAACAAAGACACAATGCTATTTGAATGCTACCGTGATCATATTTTCGATCGCAGTGTGGAATGCAAATTTAAAAATATCACGTTGGAACGTAAGAATTCTGATCTGAACGAAAAAATGACTGTCGCAAATATCGTTGATACATGAAAAATGTCACGTAAGGCAGTATGAGGACCTTAATTGACTATGGATTTAAACATATTTGATCGTTCTCGCATTCATATTGATCACTTTATTGTCTCATGTAAGTTAAGCGATATCCCATTCAAATGGGGAGTCACTCAAAAAAGTCAAAAATCAGACTATCTCAAAAATCCCTGTTTAACTAACGAAAACCATGGCGACAGTTTTAATACGTTCTATAACAAAGACACAATGCTATTTGAATGCTACCGTGATCATATTTTCGATCGCAGTGTGGAATGCAAATTTAAAAATATCACGTTGGAACGTAAGAATTCTGATCTGAACGAAAAAATGACTGTCGCAAATATCGTTGATACATGAAAAATGTCACGTAAGGCAGTATGAGGACCTTAATTGACTAGGATTTAAACATATTTGATCGTTCTCGCGTTCATATTGATCACTTTAATGTCTCATGTAAGTTAAGCAATATCCCATTCAAATGGGGAGTCACTCAAAAAAGTCAAAAATCAGACTATCTCAAAAATCCCTGTTTAACTAACGAAAACCATGGCGACAGTTTTAATACGTTCTATAACAAAGACACAATGCTATTTGAATGCTACCGTGATCATATTTTCGATCGCAGTGTGGAATGCAAATTTAAAAATATCACGTTGGAACGTAAGAATTCTGATCTGAACGAAAAAATGACTGTCGCAAATATCGTTGATACATGAAAAATGTCACGTAAGGCAGTATGAGGACCTTAATTGACTAGGATTTAAACATATTTGATCGTTCTCGCATTCATATTGATCACTTTATTGTCTCATGTAAGTTAAGCGATATCCCATTCAAATGGGGAGTCACTCAAAAAAGTCAAAAATCACACTATCTCAAAAATCCCTGTTTAACTAACGAAAACCATGGCGACAGTTTTAATACGTTCTATAACAAAGACACAATGCTATTTGAATGCTACCGTGATCATATTTTCGATCGCAGTGTGGAATGCAAATTTAAAAATATCACGTTGGAACGTAAGAATTCTGATCTGAACGAAAAAATGACTGTCGCAAATATCGTTGATACATGAAAAATGTCACGTAAGGCAGTATGAGGACCTTAATCGACAAGGATTTAAACATATTTGATCGTTCTCGCATTCATATTGATCACTTTAATGTCTCATGTAAGTTAAGCAATATCCCATTCAAATGGGGAGTCCACTCAAAAAAGTCGAAAATCAGATTATCTCAAAAATCCTGTTTAACTAACGAAAACCATGGCGACAGTTTAAATACGTTCTATATCAAAGACACAATGCTATTTGAATGCTCCCGTGATCATATTTTCGATCGCAGTGTGGAATGCAAATTTAAAAATGTCACGTTGGAACGTAGAATTCTGATCTGAACGAAAAAATGACTGTCGCAAATATCGTTGATACATGAAAAATGTCACGTAAGGCAGTATGAGGACCTTAATTGACTAGGATTTAAACATATTTGATCGTTCTCGCATTCATATTGATCACTTTAATGTCTCATGTAAGTTAAGCGATATCCCATTCAAATGGGGAGTCACTCAAAAAAGTCAAAAATCAGACTATCTCAAAAATCCCTGTTTAACTAACGAAAACCATGGCGACAGTTTTAATACGTTCTATACACCAGACACAATGCTATTTGAATTATCCCGTGATCATATTTTCGATCGCAGTGTGGAATGCAAATTTAAAAATGTCACGTTGGAACGTAGAATTCTGATCTGAACGAAAAAATGACTGTCGCAAATATCGTTGATACATGAAAAATGTCACGTAAGGCAGTATGAGGACCTTAATTGACTAGGATTTAAACATATTTGATCGTTCTCGCATTCATATTGATCACTTTATTGTCTCATGTAAGTTAAGCGATATCCCATTCAAATGGGGAGTCACTCAAAAAAGTCAAAAATCACACTATCTCAAAAATCCCTGTTTAACTAACGAAAACCATGGCGACAGTTTTAATACGTTCTATAACAAAGACACAATGCTATTTGAATGCTACCGTGATCATATTTTCGATCGCAGTGTGGAATGCAAATTTAAAAATATCACGTTGGAACGTAAGAATTCTGATCTGAACGAAAAAATGACTGTCGCAAATATCGTTGATACATGAAAAATGTCACGTAAGGCAGTATGAGGACCTTAATTGACTAGGATTTAAACATATTTGATCGTTCTCGCATTCATATTGATCACTTTATTGTCTCATGTAAGTTAAGCGATATCCCATTCAAATGGGGAGTCACTCAAAAAAGTCAAAAATCACACTATCTCAAAAATCCCTGTTTAACTAACGAAAACCATGGCGACAGTTTTAATACGTTCTATAACAAAGACACAATGCTATTTGAATGCTACCGTGATCATATTTTCGATCGCAGTGTGGAATGCAAATTTAAAAATATCACGTTGGAACGTAAGAATTCTGATCTGAACGAAAAAATGACTGTCGCAAATATCGTTGATACATGAAAAATGTCACGTAAGGCAGTATGAGGACCTTAATCGACTAGGATTTAAACATATTTGATCGTTCTCGCATTCATATTGATCACTTTAATGTCTCATGTAAGTTAAGCAATATCCCATTCAAATGGGGAGTCACTCAAAAAAGTCGAAAATCAGATTATCTCAAAAATCCCTGTTTAACTAACGAAAACCATGGCGACAGTTTAAATACGTTCTATATCAAAGACACAATGCTATTTGAATGCTCCCGTGATCATATTTTCGATCGCAGTGTGGAATGCAAATTTAAAAATGTCACGTTGGAACGTAGAATTCTGATCTGAACGAAAAAATGACTGTCGCAAATATCGTTGATACATGAAAAATGTCACGTAAGGCAGTATGAGGACCTTAATTGACTAGGATTTAAACATATTTGATCGTTCTCGCATTCATATTGATCACTTTAATGTCTCATGTAAGTTAAGCGATATCCCATTCAAATGGGGAGTCACTCAAAAAAGTCAAAAATCAGACTATCTCAAAAATCCCTGTTTAACTAACGAAAACCATGGCGACAGTTTTAATACGTTCTATAACAAAGACACAATGCTATTTGAATTATCCCGTGATCATATTTTCGATCGCAGTGTGGAATGCAAATTTAAAAATGTCACGTTGGAACGTAGAATTCTGATCTGAACGAAAAAATGACTGTCGCAAATATCGTTGATACATGAAAAATGTCACGTAAGGCAGTATGAGGACCTTAATTGACTAGGATTTAAACATATTTGATCGTTCTCGCATTCATATTGATCACTTTATTGTCTCATGTAAGTTAAGCAATATCCCATTCAAATGGGGAGTCACTCAAAAAAGTCAAAAATCACACTATCTCAAAAATCCCTGTTTAACTAACGAAAACCATGGCGACAGTTTTAATACGTTCTATAACAAAGACACAATGCTATTTGAATGCTACCGTGATCATATTTTCGATCGCAGTGTGGAATGCAAATTTAAAAATATCACGTTGGAACGTAAGAATTCTGATCTGAACGAAAAAATGACTGTCGCAAATATCGTTGATACATGAAAAATGTCACGTAAGGCAGTATGAGGACCTTAATCGACTAGGATTTAAACATATTTGATCGTTCTCGCATTCATATTGATCACTTTAATGTCTCATGTAAGTTAAGCAATATCCCATTCAAATGGGGAGTCACTCAAAAAAGTCGAAAATCAGATTATCTCAAAAATCCCTGTTTAACTAACGAAAACCATGGCGACAGTTTTAATACGTTCCTTAACAAAGACACAATGCTATTTGAATTATCCCGTGATCATATTTTCCATCGCAGTGTGGAATGCAAATTTAAAAATGTCACGTTGGAACGTAGAATTCTGATCTGAACGAAAAAATGACTGTCGCAAATATCGTTGATACATGAAAAATGTCACGTAAGGCAGTATGAGGACCTTAATTGACTAGGATTTAAACATATTTGATCGTTCTCGCATTCATATTGATCACTTTAATGTCTCATGTAAGTTAAGCTATATCCCATTCAAATGGGGAGTCACTCAAAAAAGTCAAAAATCAGACTATCTCAAAAATCCCTGTTTAACTAACGAAAACCATGGCGACAGTTTTAATACGTTCTATAACAAAGACACAATGCTATTTGAATTATCCCGTGATCATATTTTCGATCGCAGTGTGGAATGCAAATTTAAAAATGTCACGTTGGAACGTAGAATTCTGATCTGAACGAAAAAATGACTGTCGCAAATATCGTTGATACATGAAAAATGTCACGTAAGGCAGTATGAGGACCTTAATTGACTAGGATTTAAACATATTTGATCGTTCTCGCATTCATATTGATCACTTTATTGTCTCATGTAAGTTAAGCGATATCCCATTCAAATGGGGAGTCACTCAAAAAAGTCAAAAATCACACTATCTCAAAAATCCCTGTTTAACTAACGAAAACCATGGCGACAGTTTTAATACGTTCTATAACAAAGACACAATGCTATTTGAATGCTACCGTGATCATATTTTCGATCGCAGTGTGGAATGCAAATTTAAAAATATCACGTTGGAACGTAAGAATTCTGATCTGAACGAAAAAATGACTGTCGCAAATATCGTTGATACATGAAAAATGTCACGTAAGGCAGTATGAGGACCTTAATCGACAAGGATTTAAACATATTTGATCGTTCTCGCATTCATATTGATCACTTTAATGTCTCATGTAAGTTAAGCAATATCCCATTCAAATGGGGAGTCACTCAAAAAAGTCGAAAATCAGATTATCTCAAAAATCCCTGTTTAACTAACGAAAACCATGGCGACAGTTTAAATACGTTCTATATCAAAGACACAATGCTATTTGAATGCTCCCGTGATCATATTTTCGATCGCAGTGTGGAATGCAAATTTAAAAATGTCACGTTGGAACGTAGAATTCTGATCTGAACGAAAAAATGACTGTCGCAAATATCGTTGATACATGAAAAATGTCACGTAAGGCAGTATGAGGACCTTAATTGACTAGGATTTAAACATATTTGATCGTTCTCGCATTCATATTGATCACTTTAATGTCTCATGTAAGTTAAGCGATATCCCATTCAAATGGGGAGTCACTCAAAAAAGTCAAAAATCAGACTATCTCAAAAATCCCTGTTTAACTAACGAAAACCATGGCGACAGTTTTAATACGTTCTATAACAAAGACACAATGCTATTTGAATTATCCCGTGATCATATTTTCGATCGCAGTGTGGAATGCAAATTTAAAAATGTCACGTTGGAACGTAGAATTCTGATCTGAACGAAAAAATGACTGTCGCAAATATCGTTGATACATGAAAAATGTCACGTAAGGCAGTATGAGGACCTTAATTGACTAGGATTTAAACATATTTGATCGTTCTCGCATTCATATTGATCACTTTATTGTCTCATGTAAGTTAAGCGATATCCCATTCAAATGGGGAGTCACTCAAAAAAGTCAAAAATCACACTATCTCAAAAATCCCTGTTTAACTAACGAAAACCATGGCGACAGTTTTAATACGTTCTATAACAAAGACACAATGCTATTTGAATGCTACCGTGATCATATTTTCGATCGCAGTGTGGAATGCAAATTTAAAAATATCACGTTGGAACGTAAGAATTCTGATCTGAACGAAAAAATGACTGTCGCAAATATCGTTGATACATGAAAAATGTCACGTAAGGCAGTATGAGGACCTTAATTGACTAGGATTTAAACATATTTGATCGTTCTCGCATTCATATTGATCACTTTATTGTCTCATGTAAGTTAAGCGATATCCCATTCAAATGGGGAGTCACTCAAAAAAGTCAAAAATCACACTATCTCAAAAATCCCTGTTTAACTAACGAAAACCATGGCGACAGTTTTAATACGTTCTATAACAAAGACACAATGCTATTTGAATGCTACCGTGATCATATTTTCGATCGCAGTGTGGAATGCAAATTTAAAAATATCACGTTGGAACGTAAGAATTCTGATCTGAACGAAAAAATGACTGTCACAAATATCGTTGATACATGAAAAATGTCACGTAAGGCAGTATGAGGACCTTAATCGACTAGGATTTAAACATATTTGATCGTTCTCGCATTCATATTGATCACTTTAATGTCTCATGTAAGTTAAGCAATATCCCATTCAAATGGGGAGTCACTCAAAAAAGTCGAAAATCAGATTATCTCAAAAATCCCTGTTTAACTAACGAAAACCATGGCGACAGTTTAAATACGTTCTATATCAAAGACACAATGCTATTTGAATGCTCCCGTGATCATATTTTCGATCGCAGTGTGGAATGCAAATTTAAAAATGTCACGTTGGAACGTAGAATTCTGATCTGAACGAAAAAATGACTGTCGCAAATATCGTTGATACATGAAAAATGTCACGTAAGGCAGTATGAGGACCTTAATTGACTAGGATTTAAACATATTTGATCGTTCTCGCATTCATATTGATCACTTTAATGTCTCATGTAAGTTAAGCGATATCCCATTCAAATGGGGAGTCACTCAAAAAAGTCAAAAATCAGACTATCTCAAAAATCCCTGTTTAACTAACGAAAACCATGGCGACAGTTTTAATACGTTCTATAACAAAGACACAATGCTATTTGAATTATCCCGTGATCATATTTTCGATCGCAGTGTGGAATGCAAATTTAAAAATGTCACGTTGGAACGTAGAATTCTGATCTGAACGAAAAAATGACTGTCGCAAATATCGTTGATACATGAAAAATGTCACGTAAGGCAGTATGAGGACCTTAATTGACTAGGATTTAAACATATTTGATCGTTCTCGCATTCATATTGATCACTTTATTGTCTCATGTAAGTTAAGCGATATCCCATTCAAATGGGGAGTCACTCAAAAAAGTCAAAAATCACACTATCTCAAAAATCCCTGTTTAACTAACGAAAACCATGGCGACAGTTTTAATACGTTCTATAACAAAGACACAATGCTATTTGAATGCTACCGTGATCATATTTTCGATCGCAGTGTGGAATGCAAATTTAAAAATATCACGTTGGAACGTAAGAATTCTGATCTGAACGAAAAAATGACTGTCGCAAATATCGTTGATACATGAAAAATGTCACGTAAGGCAGTATGAGGACCTTAATCGACTAGGATTTAAACATATTTGATCGTTCTCGCATTCATATTGATCACTTTAATGTCTCATGTAAGTTAAGCAATATCCCATTCAAATGGGGAGTCACTCAAAAAAGTCGAAAATCAGATTATCTCAAAAATCCCTGTTTAACTAACGAAAACCATGGCGACAGTTTTAATACGTTCCTTAACAAAGACACAATGCTATTTGAATTATCCCGTGATCATATTTTCCATCGCAGTGTGGAATGCAAATTTAAAAATGTCACGTTGGAACGTAGAATTCTGATCTGAACGAAAAAATGACTGTCGCAAATATCGTTGATACATGAAAAATGTCACGTAAGGCAGTATGAGGACCTTAATTGACTAGGATTTAAACATATTTGATCGTTCTCGCATTCATATTGATCACTTTAATGTCTCATGTAAGTTAAGCGATATCCCATTCAAATGGGGAGTCACTCAAAAAAGTCAAAAATCAGACTATCTCAAAAATCCCTGTTTAACTAACGAAAACCATGGCGACAGTTTTAATACGTTCTATAACAAAGACACAATGCTATTTGAATTATCCCGTGATCATATTTTCGATCGCAGTGTGGAATGCAAATTTAAAAATGTCACGTTGGAACGTAGAATTCTGATCTGAACGAAAAAATGACTGTCGCAAATATCGTTGATACATGAAAAATGTCACGTAAGGCAGTATGAGGACCTTAATTGACTAGGATTTAAACATATTTGATCGTTCTCGCATTCATATTGATCACTTTATTGTCTCATGTAAGTTAAGCGATATCCCATTCAAATGGGGAGTCACTCAAAAAAGTCAAAAATCACACTATCTCAAAAATCCCTGTTTAACTAACGAAAACCATGGCGACAGTTTTAATACGTTCTATAACAAAGACACAATGCTATTTGAATGCTACCGTGATCATATTTTCGATCGCAGTGTGGAATGCAAATTTAAAAATATCACGTTGGAACGTAAGAATTCTGATCTGAACGAAAAAATGACTGTCGCAAATATCGTTGATACATGAAAAATGTCACGTAAGGCAGTATGAGGACCTTAATCGACTAGGATTTAAACATATTTGATCGTTCTCGCATTCATATTGATCACTTTAATGTCTCATGTAAGTTAAGCAATATCCCATTCAAATGGGGAGTCACTCAAAAAAGTCGAAAATCAGATTATCTCAAAAATCCCTGTTTAACTAACGAAAACCATGGCGACAGTTTTAATACGTTCCTTAACAAAGACACAATGCTATTTGAATTATCCCGTGATCATATTTTCCATCGCAGTGTGGAATGCAAATTTAAAAATGTCACGTTGGAACGTAGAATTCTGATCTGAACGAAAAAATGACTGTCGCAAATATCGTTGATACATGAAAAATGTCACGTAAGGCAGTATGAGGACCTTAATTGACTAGGATTTAAACATATTTGATCGTTCTCGCATTCATATTGATCACTTTATTGTCTCATGTAAGTTAAGCGATATCCCATTCAAATGGGGAGTCACTCAAAAAAGTCAAAAATCAGACTATCTCAAAAATCCCTGTTTAACTAACGAAAACCATGGCGACAGTTTTAATACGTTCTATAACAAAGACACAATGCTATTTGAATGCTACCGTGATCATATTTTCGATCGCAGTGTGGAATGCAAATTTAAAAATATCACGTTGGAACGTAAGAATTCTGATCTGAACGAAAAAATGACTGTCGCAAATATCGTTGATACATGAAAAATGTCACGTAAGGCAGTATGAGGACCTTAATTGACTAGGATTTAAACATATTTGATCGTTCTCGCGTTCATATTGATCACTTTAATGTCTCATGTAAGTTAAGCAATATCCCATTCAAATGGGGAGTCACTCAAAAAAGTCAAAAATCAGACTATCTCAAAAATCCCTGTTTAACTAACGAAAACCATGGCGACAGTTTTAATACGTTCTATAACAAAGACACAATGCTATTTGAATGCTACCGTGATCATATTTTCGATCGCAGTGTGGAATGCAAATTTAAAAATATCACGTTGGAACGTAAGAATTCTGATCTGAACGAAAAAATGACTGTCGCAAATATCGTTGATACATGAAAAATGTCACGTAAGGCAGTATGAGGACCTTAATTGACTAGGATTTAAACATATTTGATCGTTCTCGCATTCATATTGATCACTTTATTGTCTCATGTAAGTTAAGCGATATCCCATTCAAATGGGGAGTCACTCAAAAAAGTCAAAAATCACACTATCTCAAAAATCCCTGTTTAACTAACGAAAACCATGGCGACAGTTTTAATACGTTCTATAACAAAGACACAATGCTATTTGAATGCTACCGTGATCATATTTTCGATCGCAGTGTGGAATGCAAATTTAAAAATATCACGTTGGAACGTAAGAATTCTGATCTGAACGAAAAAATGACTGTCGCAAATATCGTTGATACATGAAAAATGTCACGTAAGGCAGTATGAGGACCTTAATAGACAAGGATTTAAACATATTTGATCGTTCTCGCATTCATATTGATCACTTTAATGTCTCATGTAAGTTAAGCAATATCCCATTCAAATGGGGAGTCACTCAAAAAAGTCGAAAATCAGATTATCTCAAAAATCCCTGTTTAACTAACGAAAACCATGGCGACAGTTTAAATACGTTCTATATCAAAGACACAATGCTATTTGAATGCTCCCGTGATCATATTTTCGATCGCAGTGTGGAATGCAAATTTAAAAATGTCACGTTGGAACGTAGAATTCTGATCTGAACGAAAAAATGACTGTCGCAAATATCGTTGATACATGAAAAATGTCACGTAAGGCAGTATGAGGACCTTAATTGACTAGGATTTAAACATATTTGATCGTTCTCGCATTCATATTGATCACTTTAATGTCTCATGTAAGTTAAGCGATATCCCATTCAAATGGGGAGTCACTCAAAAAAGTCAAAAATCAGACTATCTCAAAAATCCCTGTTTAACTAACGAAAACCATGGCGACAGTTTTAATACGTTCTATAACAAAGACACAATGCTATTTGAATTATCCCGTGATCATATTTTCGATCGCAGTGTGGAATGCAAATTTAAAAATGTCACGTTGGAACGTAGAATTCTGATCTGAACGAAAAAATGACTGTCGCAAATATCGTTGATACATGAAAAATGTCACGTAAGGCAGTATGAGGACCTTAATTGACTAGGATTTAAACATATTTGATCGTTCTCGCATTCATATTGATCACTTTATTGTCTCATGTAAGTTAAGCGATATCCCATTCAAATGGGGAGTCACTCAAAAAAGTCAAAAATCACACTATCTCAAAAATCCCTGTTTAACTAACGAAAACCATGGCGACAGTTTTAATACGTTCTATAACAAAGACACAATGCTATTTGAATGCTACCGTGATCATATTTTCGATCGCAGTGTGGAATGCAAATTTAAAAATATCACGTTGGAACGTAAGAATTCTGATCTGAACGAAAAAATGACTGTCGCAAATATCGTTGATACATGAAAAATGTCACGTAAGGCAGTATGAGGACCTTAATTGACTAGGATTTAAACATATTTGATCGTTCTCGCATTCATATTGATCACTTTATTGTCTCATGTAAGTTAAGCGATATCCCATTCAAATGGGGAGTCACTCAAAAAAGTCAAAAATCACACTATCTCAAAAATCCCTGTTTAACTAACGAAAACCATGGCGACAGTTTTAATACGTTCTATAACAAAGACACAATGCTATTTGAATGCTACCGTGATCATATTTTCGATCGCAGTGTGGAATGCAAATTTAAAAATATCACGTTGGAACGTAAGAATTCTGATCTGAACGAAAAAATGACTGTCGCAAATATCGTTGATACATGAAAAATGTCACGTAAGGCAGTATGAGGACCTTAATCGACTAGGATTTAAACATATTTGATCGTTCTCGCATTCATATTGATCACTTTAATGTCTCATGTAAGTTAAGCAATATCCCATTCAAATGGGGAGTCACTCAAAAAAGTCGAAAATCAGATTATCTCAAAAATCCCTGTTTAACTAACGAAAACCATGGCGACAGTTTAAATACGTTCTATATCAAAGACACAATGCTATTTGAATGCTCCCGTGATCATATTTTCGATCGCAGTGTGGAATGCAAATTTAAAAATGTCACGTTGGAACGTAGAATTCTGATCTGAACGAAAAAATGACTGTCGCAAATATCGTTGATACATGAAAAATGTCACGTAAGGCAGTATGAGGACCTTAATTGACTAGGATTTAAACATATTTGATCGTTCTCGCATTCATATTGATCACTTTAATGTCTCATGTAAGTTAAGCGATATCCCATTCAAATGGGGAGTCACTCAAAAAAGTCAAAAATCAGACTATCTCAAAAATCCCTGTTTAACTAACGAAAACCATGGCGACAGTTTTAATACGTTCTATAACAAAGACACAATGCTATTTGAATTATCCCGTGATCATATTTTCGATCGCAGTGTGGAATGCAAATTTAAAAATGTCACGTTGGAACGTAGAATTCTGATCTGAACGAAAAAATGACTGTCGCAAATATCGTTGATACATGAAAAATGTCACGTAAGGCAGTATGAGGACCTTAATTGACTAGGATTTAAACATATTTGATCGTTCTCGCATTCATATTGATCACTTTATTGTCTCATGTAAGTTAAGCGATATCCCATTCAAATGGGGAGTCACTCAAAAAAGTCAAAAATCACACTATCTCAAAAATCCCTGTTTAACTAACGAAAACCATGGCGACAGTTTTAATACGTTCTATAACAAAGACACAATGCTATTTGAATGCTACCGTGATCATATTTTCGATCGCAGTGTGGAATGCAAATTTAAAAATATCACGTTGGAACGTAAGAATTCTGATCTGAACGAAAAAATGACTGTCGCAAATATCGTTGATACATGAAAAATGTCACGTAAGGCAGTATGAGGACCTTAATCGACTAGGATTTAAACATATTTGATCGTTCTCGCATTCATATTGATCACTTTAATGTCTCATGTAAGTTAAGCAATATCCCATTCAAATGGGGAGTCACTCAAAAAAGTCGAAAATCAGATTATCTCAAAAATCCCTGTTTAACTAACGAAAACCATGGCGACAGTTTTAATACGTTCCTTAACAAAGACACAATGCTATTTGAATTATCCCGTGATCATATTTTCCATCGCAGTGTGGAATGCAAATTTAAAAATGTCACGTTGGAACGTAGAATTCTGATCTGAACGAAAAAATGACTGTCGCAAATATCGTTGATACATGAAAAATGTCACGTAAGGCAGTATGAGGACCTTAATTGACTAGGATTTAAACATATTTGATCGTTCTCGCATTCATATTGATCACTTTAATGTCTCATGTAAGTTAAGCGATATCCCATTCAAATGGGGAGTCACTCAAAAAAGTCAAAAATCAGACTATCTCAAAAATCCCTGTTTAACTAACGAAAACCATGGCGACAGTTTTAATACGTTCTATAACAAAGACACAATGCTATTTGAATTATCCCGTGATCATATTTTCGATCGCAGTGTGGAATGCAAATTTAAAAATGTCACGTTGGAACGTAGAATTCTGATCTGAACGAAAAAATGACTGTCGCAAATATCGTTGATACATGAAAAATGTCACGTAAGGCAGTATGAGGACCTTAATTGACTAGGATTTAAACATATTTGATCGTTCTCGCATTCATATTGATCACTTTATTGTCTCATGTAAGTTAAGCGATATCCCATTCAAATGGGGAGTCACTCAAAAAAGTCAAAAATCACACTATCTCAAAAATCCCTGTTTAACTAACGAAAACCATGGCGACAGTTTTAATACGTTCTATAACAAAGACACAATGCTATTTGAATGCTACCGTGATCATATTTTCGATCGCAGTGTGGAATGCAAATTTAAAAATATCACGTTGGAACGTAAGAATTCTGATCTGAACGAAAAAATGACTGTCGCAAATATCGTTGATACATGAAAAATGTCACGTAAGGCAGTATGAGGACCTTAATCGACAAGGATTTAAACATATTTGATCGTTCTCGCATTCATATTGATCACTTTAATGTCTCATGTAAGTTAAGCAATATCCCATTCAAATGGGGAGTCACTCAAAAAAGTCGAAAATCAGATTATCTCAAAAATCCCTGTTTAACTAACGAAAACCATGGCGACAGTTTAAATACGTTCTATATCAAAGACACAATGCTATTTGAATGCTCCCGTGATCATATTTTCGATCGCAGTGTGGAATGCAAATTTAAAAATGTCACGTTGGAACGTAGAATTCTGATCTGAACGAAAAAATGACTGTCGCAAATATCGTTGATACATGAAAAATGTCACGTAAGGCAGTATGAGGACCTTAATTGACTAGGATTTAAACATATTTGATCGTTCTCGCATTCATATTGATCACTTTAATGTCTCATGTAAGTTAAGCGATATCCCATTCAAATGGGGAGTCACTCAAAAAAGTCAAAAATCAGACTATCTCAAAAATCCCTGTTTAACTAACGAAAACCATGGCGACAGTTTTAATACGTTCTATAACAAAGACACAATGCTATTTGAATTATCCCGTGATCATATTTTCGATCGCAGTGTGGAATGCAAATTTAAAAATGTCACGTTGGAACGTAGAATTCTGATCTGAACGAAAAAATGACTGTCGCAAATATCGTTGATACATGAAAAATGTCACGTAAGGCAGTATGAGGACCTTAATTGACTAGGATTTAAACATATTTGATCGTTCTCGCATTCATATTGATCACTTTATTGTCTCATGTAAGTTAAGCGATATCCCATTCAAATGGGGAGTCACTCAAAAAAGTCAAAAATCACACTATCTCAAAAATCCCTGTTTAACTAACGAAAACCATGGCGACAGTTTTAATACGTTCTATAACAAAGACACAATGCTATTTGAATGCTACCGTGATCATATTTTCGATCGCAGTGTGGAATGCAAATTTAAAAATATCACGTTGGAACGTAAGAATTCTGATCTGAACGAAAAAATGACTGTCGCAAATATCGTTGATACATGAAAAATGTCACGTAAGGCAGTATGAGGACCTTAATTGACTAGGATTTAAACATATTTGATCGTTCTCGCATTCATATTGATCACTTTATTGTCTCATGTAAGTTAAGCGATATCCCATTCAAATGGGGAGTCACTCAAAAAAGTCAAAAATCACACTATCTCAAAAATCCCTGTTTAACTAACGAAAACCATGGCGACAGTTTTAATACGTTCTATAACAAAGACACAATGCTATTTGAATGCTACCGTGATCATATTTTCGATCGCAGTGTGGAATGCAAATTTAAAAATATCACGTTGGAACGTAAGAATTCTGATCTGAACGAAAAAATGACTGTCACAAATATCGTTGATACATGAAAAATGTCACGTAAGGCAGTATGAGGACCTTAATCGACTAGGATTTAAACATATTTGATCGTTCTCGCATTCATATTGATCACTTTAATGTCTCATGTAAGTTAAGCAATATCCCATTCAAATGGGGAGTCACTCAAAAAAGTCGAAAATCAGATTATCTCAAAAATCCCTGTTTAACTAACGAAAACCATGGCGACAGTTTAAATACGTTCTATATCAAAGACACAATGCTATTTGAATGCTCCCGTGATCATATTTTCGATCGCAGTGTGGAATGCAAATTTAAAAATGTCACGTTGGAACGTAGAATTCTGATCTGAACGAAAAAATGACTGTCGCAAATATCGTTGATACATGAAAAATGTCACGTAAGGCAGTATGAGGACCTTAATTGACTAGGATTTAAACATATTTGATCGTTCTCGCATTCATATTGATCACTTTAATGTCTCATGTAAGTTAAGCGATATCCCATTCAAATGGGGAGTCACTCAAAAAAGTCAAAAATCAGACTATCTCAAAAATCCCTGTTTAACTAACGAAAACCATGGCGACAGTTTTAATACGTTCTATAACAAAGACACAATGCTATTTGAATTATCCCGTGATCATATTTTCGATCGCAGTGTGGAATGCAAATTTAAAAATGTCACGTTGGAACGTAGAATTCTGATCTGAACGAAAAAATGACTGTCGCAAATATCGTTGATACATGAAAAATGTCACGTAAGGCAGTATGAGGACCTTAATTGACTAGGATTTAAACATATTTGATCGTTCTCGCATTCATATTGATCACTTTATTGTCTCATGTAAGTTAAGCGATATCCCATTCAAATGGGGAGTCACTCAAAAAAGTCAAAAATCACACTATCTCAAAAATCCCTGTTTAACTAACGAAAACCATGGCGACAGTTTTAATACGTTCTATAACAAAGACACAATGCTATTTGAATGCTACCGTGATCATATTTTCGATCGCAGTGTGGAATGCAAATTTAAAAATATCACGTTGGAACGTAAGAATTCTGATCTGAACGAAAAAATGACTGTCGCAAATATCGTTGATACATGAAAAATGTCACGTAAGGCAGTATGAGGACCTTAATCGACTAGGATTTAAACATATTTGATCGTTCTCGCATTCATATTGATCACTTTAATGTCTCATGTAAGTTAAGCAATATCCCATTCAAATGGGGAGTCACTCAAAAAAGTCGAAAATCAGATTATCTCAAAAATCCCTGTTTAACTAACGAAAACCATGGCGACAGTTTTAATACGTTCCTTAACAAAGACACAATGCTATTTGAATTATCCCGTGATCATATTTTCCATCGCAGTGTGGAATGCAAATTTAAAAATGTCACGTTGGAACGTAGAATTCTGATCTGAACGAAAAAATGACTGTCGCAAATATCGTTGATACATGAAAAATGTCACGTAAGGCAGTATGAGGACCTTAATTGACTAGGATTTAAACATATTTGATCGTTCTCGCATTCATATTGATCACTTTAATGTCTCATGTAAGTTAAGCGATATCCCATTCAAATGGGGAGTCACTCAAAAAAGTCAAAAATCAGACTATCTCAAAAATCCCTGTTTAACTAACGAAAACCATGGCGACAGTTTTAATACGTTCTATAACAAAGACACAATGCTATTTGAATTATCCCGTGATCATATTTTCGATCGCAGTGTGGAATGCAAATTTAAAAATGTCACGTTGGAACGTAGAATTCTGATCTGAACGAAAAAATGACTGTCGCAAATATCGTTGATACATGAAAAATGTCACGTAAGGCAGTATGAGGACCTTAATTGACTAGGATTTAAACATATTTGATCGTTCTCGCATTCATATTGATCACTTTATTGTCTCATGTAAGTTAAGCGATATCCCATTCAAATGGGGAGTCACTCAAAAAAGTCAAAAATCACACTATCTCAAAAATCCCTGTTTAACTAACGAAAACCATGGCGACAGTTTTAATACGTTCTATAACAAAGACACAATGCTATTTGAATGCTACCGTGATCATATTTTCGATCGCAGTGTGGAATGCAAATTTAAAAATATCACGTTGGAACGTAAGAATTCTGATCTGAACGAAAAAATGACTGTCGCAAATATCGTTGATACATGAAAAATGTCACGTAAGGCAGTATGAGGACCTTAATCGACTAGGATTTAAACATATTTGATCGTTCTCGCATTCATATTGATCACTTTAATGTCTCATGTAAGTTAAGCAATATCCCATTCAAATGGGGAGTCACTCAAAAAAGTCGAAAATCAGATTATCTCAAAAATCCCTGTTTAACTAACGAAAACCATGGCGACAGTTTTAATACGTTCCTTAACAAAGACACAATGCTATTTGAATTATCCCGTGATCATATTTTCCATCGCAGTGTGGAATGCAAATTTAAAAATGTCACGTTGGAACGTAGAATTCTGATCTGAACGAAAAAATGACTGTCGCAAATATCGTTGATACATGAAAAATGTCACGTAAGGCAGTATGAGGACCTTAATTGACTAGGATTTAAACATATTTGATCGTTCTCGCATTCATATTGATCACTTTATTGTCTCATGTAAGTTAAGCGATATCCCATTCAAATGGGGAGTCACTCAAAAAAGTCAAAAATCAGACTATCTCAAAAATCCCTGTTTAACTAACGAAAACCATGGCGACAGTTTTAATACGTTCTATAACAAAGACACAATGCTATTTGAATGCTACCGTGATCATATTTTCGATCGCAGTGTGGAATGCAAATTTAAAAATATCACGTTGGAACGTAAGAATTCTGATCTGAACGAAAAAATGACTGTCGCAAATATCGTTGATACATGAAAAATGTCACGTAAGGCAGTATGAGGACCTTAATTGACTAGGATTTAAACATATTTGATCGTTCTCGCGTTCATATTGATCACTTTAATGTCTCATGTAAGTTAAGCAATATCCCATTCAAATGGGGAGTCACTCAAAAAAGTCAAAAATCAGACTATCTCAAAAATCCCTGTTTAACTAACGAAAACCATGGCGACAGTTTTAATACGTTCTATAACAAAGACACAATGCTATTTGAATGCTACCGTGATCATATTTTCGATCGCAGTGTGGAATGCAAATTTAAAAATATCACGTTGGAACGTAAGAATTCTGATCTGAACGAAAAAATGACTGTCGCAAATATCGTTGATACATGAAAAATGTCACGTAAGGCAGTATGAGGACCTTAATTGACTAGGATTTAAACATATTTGATCGTTCTCGCATTCATATTGATCACTTTATTGTCTCATGTAAGTTAAGCGATATCCCATTCAAATGGGGAGTCACTCAAAAAAGTCAAAAATCACACTATCTCAAAAATCCCTGTTTAACTAACGAAAACCATGGCGACAGTTTTAATACGTTCTATAACAAAGACACAATGCTATTTGAATGCTACCGTGATCATATTTTCGATCGCAGTGTGGAATGCAAATTTAAAAATATCACGTTGGAACGTAAGAATTCTGATCTGAACGAAAAAATGACTGTCGCAAATATCGTTGATACATGAAAAATGTCACGTAAGGCAGTATGAGGACCTTAATCGACAAGGATTTAAACATATTTGATCGTTCTCGCATTCATATTGATCACTTTAATGTCTCATGTAAGTTAAGCAATATCCCATTCAAATGGGGAGTCACTCAAAAAAGTCGAAAATCAGATTATCTCAAAAATCCCTGTTTAACTAACGAAAACCATGGCGACAGTTTAAATACGTTCTATATCAAAGACACAATGCTATTTGAATGCTCCCGTGATCATATTTTCGATCGCAGTGTGGAATGCAAATTTAAAAATGTCACGTTGGAACGTAGAATTCTGATCTGAACGAAAAAATGACTGTCGCAAATATCGTTGATACATGAAAAATGTCACGTAAGGCAGTATGAGGACCTTAATTGACTAGGATTTAAACATATTTGATCGTTCTCGCATTCATATTGATCACTTTAATGTCTCATGTAAGTTAAGCGATATCCCATTCAAATGGGGAGTCACTCAAAAAAGTCAAAAATCAGACTATCTCAAAAATCCCTGTTTAACTAACGAAAACCATGGCGACAGTTTTAATACGTTCTATAACAAAGACACAATGCTATTTGAATTATCCCGTGATCATATTTTCGATCGCAGTGTGGAATGCAAATTTAAAAATGTCACGTTGGAACGTAGAATTCTGATCTGAACGAAAAAATGACTGTCGCAAATATCGTTGATACATGAAAAATGTCACGTAAGGCAGTATGAGGACCTTAATTGACTAGGATTTAAACATATTTGATCGTTCTCGCATTCATATTGATCACTTTATTGTCTCATGTAAGTTAAGCGATATCCCATTCAAATGGGGAGTCACTCAAAAAAGTCAAAAATCACACTATCTCAAAAATCCCTGTTTAACTAACGAAAACCATGGCGACAGTTTTAATACGTTCTATAACAAAGACACAATGCTATTTGAATGCTACCGTGATCATATTTTCGATCGCAGTGTGGAATGCAAATTTAAAAATATCACGTTGGAACGTAAGAATTCTGATCTGAACGAAAAAATGACTGTCGCAAATATCGTTGATACATGAAAAATGTCACGTAAGGCAGTATGAGGACCTTAATTGACTAGGATTTAAACATATTTGATCGTTCTCGCATTCATATTGATCACTTTATTGTCTCATGTAAGTTAAGCGATATCCCATTCAAATGGGGAGTCACTCAAAAAAGTCAAAAATCACACTATCTCAAAAATCCCTGTTTAACTAACGAAAACCATGGCGACAGTTTTAATACGTTCTATAACAAAGACACAATGCTATTTGAATGCTACCGTGATCATATTTTCGATCGCAGTGTGGAATGCAAATTTAAAAATATCACGTTGGAACGTAAGAATTCTGATCTGAACGAAAAAATGACTGTCGCAAATATCGTTGATACATGAAAAATGTCACGTAAG
Source organism: Ischnura elegans (assembly GCF_921293095.1). Lineage (NCBI taxonomy): Eukaryota > Metazoa > Arthropoda > Insecta > Odonata > Coenagrionidae > Ischnura > Ischnura elegans. The sequence goes on from NW_025791728.1 coordinate 22,411, forward strand.
GCAGTATGAGGACCTTAATCGACTAGGATTTAAACATATTTGATCGTTCTCGCATTCATATTGATCACTTTAATGTCTCATGTAAGTTAAGCAATATCCCATTCAAATGGGGAGTCACTCAAAAAAGTCGAAAATCAGATTATCTCAAAAATCCCTGTTTAACTAACGAAAACCATGGCGACAGTTTAAATACGTTCTATATCAAAGACACAATGCTATTTGAATGCTCCCGTGATCATATTTTCGATCGCAGTGTGGAATGCAAATTTAAAAATGTCACGTTGGAACGTAGAATTCTGATCTGAACGAAAAAATGACTGTCGCAAATATCGTTGATACATGAAAAATGTCACGTAAGGCAGTATGAGGACCTTAATTGACTAGGATTTAAACATATTTGATCGTTCTCGCATTCATATTGATCACTTTAATGTCTCATGTAAGTTAAGCGATATCCCATTCAAATGGGGAGTCACTCAAAAAAGTCAAAAATCAGACTATCTCAAAAATCCCTGTTTAACTAACGAAAACCATGGCGACAGTTTTAATACGTTCTATAACAAAGACACAATGCTATTTGAATTATCCCGTGATCATATTTTCGATCGCAGTGTGGAATGCAAATTTAAAAATGTCACGTTGGAACGTAGAATTCTGATCTGAACGAAAAAATGACTGTCGCAAATATCGTTGATACATGAAAAATGTCACGTAAGGCAGTATGAGGACCTTAATTGACTAGGATTTAAACATATTTGATCGTTCTCGCATTCATATTGATCACTTTATTGTCTCATGTAAGTTAAGCGATATCCCATTCAAATGGGGAGTCACTCAAAAAAGTCAAAAATCACACTATCTCAAAAATCCCTGTTTAACTAACGAAAACCATGGCGACAGTTTTAATACGTTCTATAACAAAGACACAATGCTATTTGAATGCTACCGTGATCATATTTTCGATCGCAGTGTGGAATGCAAATTTAAAAATATCACGTTGGAACGTAAGAATTCTGATCTGAACGAAAAAATGACTGTCGCAAATATCGTTGATACATGAAAAATGTCACGTAAGGCAGTATGAGGACCTTAATCGACTAGGATTTAAACATATTTGATCGTTCTCGCATTCATATTGATCACTTTAATGTCTCATGTAAGTTAAGCAATATCCCATTCAAATGGGGAGTCACTCAAAAAAGTCGAAAATCAGATTATCTCAAAAATCCCTGTTTAACTAACGAAAACCATGGCGACAGTTTTAATACGTTCCTTAACAAAGACACAATGCTATTTGAATTATCCCGTGATCATATTTTCCATCGCAGTGTGGAATGCAAATTTAAAAATGTCACGTTGGAACGTAGAATTCTGATCTGAACGAAAAAATGACTGTCGCAAATATCGTTGATACATGAAAAATGTCACGTAAGGCAGTATGAGGACCTTAATTGACTAGGATTTAAACATATTTGATCGTTCTCGCATTCATATTGATCACTTTAATGTCTCATGTAAGTTAAGCGATATCCCATTCAAATGGGGAGTCACTCAAAAAAGTCAAAAATCAGACTATCTCAAAAATCCCTGTTTAACTAACGAAAACCATGGCGACAGTTTTAATACGTTCTATAACAAAGACACAATGCTATTTGAATTATCCCGTGATCATATTTTCGATCGCAGTGTGGAATGCAAATTTAAAAATGTCACGTTGGAACGTAGAATTCTGATCTGAACGAAAAAATGACTGTCGCAAATATCGTTGATACATGAAAAATGTCACGTAAGGCAGTATGAGGACCTTAATTGACTAGGATTTAAACATATTTGATCGTTCTCGCATTCATATTGATCACTTTATTGTCTCATGTAAGTTAAGCGATATCCCATTCAAATGGGGAGTCACTCAAAAAAGTCAAAAATCACACTATCTCAAAAATCCCTGTTTAACTAACGAAAACCATGGCGACAGTTTTAATACGTTCTATAACAAAGACACAATGCTATTTGAATGCTACCGTGATCATATTTTCGATCGCAGTGTGGAATGCAAATTTAAAAATATCACGTTGGAACGTAAGAATTCTGATCTGAACGAAAAAATGACTGTCGCAAATATCGTTGATACATGAAAAATGTCACGTAAGGCAGTATGAGGACCTTAATTGACTAGGATTTAAACATATTTGATCGTTCTCGCATTCATATTGATCACTTTATTGTCTCATGTAAGTTAAGCGATATCCCATTCAAATGGGGAGTCACTCAAAAAAGTCAAAAATCACACTATCTCAAAAATCCCTGTTTAACTAACGAAAACCATGGCGACAGTTTTAATACGTTCTATAACAAAGACACAATGCTATTTGAATGCTACCGTGATCATATTTTCGATCGCAGTGTGGAATGCAAATTTAAAAATATCACGTTGGAACGTAAGAATTCTGATCTGAACGAAAAAATGACTGTCGCAAATATCGTTGATACATGAAAAATGTCACGTAAGGCAGTATGAGGACCTTAATCGACTAGGATTTAAACATATTTGATCGTTCTCGCATTCATATTGATCACTTTAATGTCTCATGTAAGTTAAGCAATATCCCATTCAAATGGGGAGTCACTCAAAAAAGTCGAAAATCAGATTATCTCAAAAATCCCTGTTTAACTAACGAAAACCATGGCGACAGTTTAAATACGTTCTATATCAAAGACACAATGCTATTTGAATGCTCCCGTGATCATATTTTCGATCGCAGTGTGGAATGCAAATTTAAAAATGTCACGTTGGAACGTAGAATTCTGATCTGAACGAAAAAATGACTGTCGCAAATATCGTTGATACATGAAAAATGTCACGTAAGGCAGTATGAGGACCTTAATTGACTAGGATTTAAACATATTTGATCGTTCTCGCATTCATATTGATCACTTTAATGTCTCATGTAAGTTAAGCGATATCCCATTCAAATGGGGAGTCACTCAAAAAAGTCAAAAATCAGACTAACTCAAAAATCCATGTTTAACTAACGAAAACCATGGCGACAGTTTTAATACGTTCTATAACAAAGACACAATGCTATTTGAATTATCCCGTGATCATATTTTCGATCGCAGTGTGGAATGCAAATTTAAAAATGTCACGTTGGAACGTAGAATTCTGATCTGAACGAAAAAATGACTGTCGCAAATATCGTTGATACATGAAAAATGTCACGTAAGGCAGTATGAGGACCTTAATTGACTAGGATTTAAACATATTTGATCGTTCTCGCATTCATATTGATCACTTTATTGTCTCATGTAAGTTAAGCGATATCCCATTCAAATGGGGAGTCACTCAAAAAAGTCAAAAATCACACTATCTCAAAAATCCCTGTTTAACTAACGAAAACCATGGCGACAGTTTTAATACGTTCTATAACAAAGACACAATGCTATTTGAATGCTACCGTGATCATATTTTCGATCGCAGTGTGGAATGCAAATTTAAAAATATCACGTTGGAACGTAAGAATTCTGATCTGAACGAAAAAATGACTGTCGCAAATATCGTTGATACATGAAAAATGTCACGTAAGGCAGTATGAGGACCTTAATCGACTAGGATTTAAACATATTTGATCGTTCTCGCATTCATATTGATCACTTTAATGTCTCATGTAAGTTAAGCAATATCCCATTCAAATGGGGAGTCACTCAAAAAAGTCGAAAATCAGATTATCTCAAAAATCCCTGTTTAACTAACGAAAACCATGGCGACAGTTTTAATACGTTCCTTAACAAAGACACAATGCTATTTGAATTATCCCGTGATCATATTTTCCATCGCAGTGTGGAATGCAAATTTAAAAATGTCACGTTGGAACGTAGAATTCTGATCTGAACGAAAAAATGACTGTCGCAAATATCGTTGATACATGAAAAATGTCACGTAAGGCAGTATGAGGACCTTAATTGACTAGGATTTAAACATATTTGATCGTTCTCGCATTCATATTGATCACTTTAATGTCTCATGTAAGTTAAGCGATATCCCATTCAAATGGGGAGTCACTCAAAAAAGTCAAAAATCAGACTATCTCAAAAATCCCTGTTTAACTAACGAAAACCATGGCGACAGTTTTAATACGTTCTATAACAAAGACACAATGCTATTTGAATTATCCCGTGATCATATTTTCGATCGCAGTGTGGAATGCAAATTTAAAAATGTCACGTTGGAACGTAGAATTCTGATCTGAACGAAAAAATGACTGTCGCAAATATCGTTGATACATGAAAAATGTCACGTAAGGCAGTATGAGGACCTTAATTGACTAGGATTTAAACATATTTGATCGTTCTCGCATTCATATTGATCACTTTATTGTCTCATGTAAGTTAAGCGATATCCCATTCAAATGGGGAGTCACTCAAAAAAGTCAAAAATCACACTATCTCAAAAATCCCTGTTTAACTAACGAAAACCATGGCGACAGTTTTAATACGTTCTATAACAAAGACACAATGCTATTTGAATGCTACCGTGATCATATTTTCGATCGCAGTGTGGAATGCAAATTTAAAAATATCACGTTGGAACGTAAGAATTCTGATCTGAACGAAAAAATGACTGTCGCAAATATCGTTGATACATGAAAAATGTCACGTAAGGCAGTATGAGGACCTTAATCGACTAGGATTTAAACATATTTGATCGTTCTCGCATTCATATTGATCACTTTAATGTCTCATGTAAGTTAAGCAATATCCCATTCAAATGGGGAGTCACTCAAAAAAGTCGAAAATCAGATTATCTCAAAAATCCCTGTTTAACTAACGAAAACCATGGCGACAGTTTTAATACGTTCCTTAACAAAGACACAATGCTATTTGAATTATCCCGTGATCATATTTTCCATCGCAGTGTGGAATGCAAATTTAAAAATGTCACGTTGGAACGTAGAATTCTGATCTGAACGAAAAAATGACTGTCGCAAATATCGTTGATACATGAAAAATGTCACGTAAGGCAGTATGAGGACCTTAATCGACTAGAATTTAAACATATTTGATCGTTCTCGCATTCATATTGATCACTTTAATGTCTCATGTAAGTTAAGCAATATCCCATTCAAATGGGGAGTCACTCAAAAAAGTCGAAAATCAGATTATCTCAAAAATCCCTGTTTAACTAACGAAAACCATGGCGACAGTTTTAATACGTTCTATATCAAAGACACAATGCTATTTGAATGCTCCCGTGATCATATTTTCGATCGCAGTGTGGAATGCAAATTTAAAAATATCACGTAGGAACGTAGAATTCTGATCTGAACGAAAAAATGACTGTCGCAAATATCGTTGATACATGAAAAATGTCACGTAAGGCAGTATGAGGACCTTAATTGACTAGGATTTAAACATATTTGATCGTTCTCGCATTCATATTGATCACTTTATTGTCTCATGTAAGTTAAGCGATATCCCATTCAAATGGGGAGTCACTCAAAAAAGTCAAAAATCAGACTATCTCAAAAATCCCTGTTTAACTAACGAAAACCATGGCGACAGTTTTAATACGTTCTATAACAAAGACACAATGCTATTTGAATGCTACCGTGATCATATTTTCGATCGCAGTGTGGAATGCAAATTTAAAAATATCACGTTGGAACGTAAGAATTCTGATCTGAACGAAAAAATGACTGTCGCAAATATCGTTGATACATGAAAAATGTCACGTAAGGCAGTATGAGGACCTTAATTGACTAGGATTTAAACATATTTGATCGTTCTCGCATTCATATTGATCACTTTAATGTCTCATGTAAGTTAAGCAATATCCCATTCAAATGGGGAGTCACTCAAAAAAGTCAAAAATCAGACTATCTCAAAAATCCCTGTTTAACTAACGAAAACCATGGCGACAGTTTTAATACGTTCTATAACAAAGACACAATGCTATTTGAATGCTACCGTGATCATATTTTCGATCGCAGTGTGGAATGCAAATTTAAAAATATCACGTTGGAACGTAAGAATTCTGATCTGAACGAAAAAATGACTGTCGCAAATATCGTTGATACATGAAAAATGTCACGTAAGGCAGTATGAGGACCTTAATTGACTAGGATTTAAACATATTTGATCGTTCTCGCATTCATATTGATCACTTTATTGTCTCATGTAAGTTAAGCGATATCCCATTCAAATGGGGAGTCACTCAAAAAAGTCAAAAATCAGACTATCTCAAAAATCCCTGTTTAACTAACGAAAACCATGGCGACAGTTTTAATACGTTCTATAACAAAGACACAATGCTATTTGAATTATCCCGTGATCATATTTTCGATCGCAGTGTGGAATGCAAATTTAAAAATGTCACGTTGGAACGTAGAATTCTGATCTGAACGAAAAAATGACTGTCGCAAATATCGTTGATACATGAAAAATGTCACGTAAGGCAGTATGAGGACCTTAATTGACTAGGATTTAAACATATTTGATCGTTCTCGCATTCATATTGATCACTTTATTGTCTCATGTAAGTTAAGCGATATCCCATTCAAATGGGGAGTCACTCAAAAAAGTCAAAAATCACACTATCTCAAAAATCCCTGTTTAACTAACGAAAACCATGGCGACAGTTTTAATACGTTCTATAACAAAGACACAATGCTATTTGAATGCTACCGTGATCATATTTTCGATCGCAGTGTGGAATGCAAATTTAAAAATATCACGTTGGAACGTAAGAATTCTGATCTGAACGAAAAAATGACTGTCGCAAATATCGTTGATACATGAAAAATGTCACGTAAGGCAGTATGAGGACCTTAATCGACTAGGATTTAAACATATTTGATCGTTCTCGCATTCATATTGATCACTTTAATGTCTCATGTAAGTTAAGCAATATCCCATTCAAATGGGGAGTCACTCAAAAAAGTCGAAAATCAGATTATCTCAAAAATCCCTGTTTAACTAACGAAAACCATGGCGACAGTTTTAATACGTTCTATAACAAAGACACAATGCTATTTGAATTATCCCGTGATCATATTTTCGATCGCAGTGTGGAATGCAAATTTAAAAATGTCACGTTGGAACGTAGAATTCTGATCTGAACGAAAAAATGACTGTCGCAAATATCGTTGATACATGAAAAATGTCAGTTAAGGCAGTATGAGGACCTTAATTGACTAGGATTTAAACATATTTGATCGTTCTCGCATTCATATTGATCACTTTATTGTCTCATGTAAGTTAAGCGATATCCCATTCAAATGGGGAGTCACTCAAAAAAGTCAAAAATCACACTATCTCAAAAATCCCTGTTTAACTAACGAAAACCATGGCGACAGTTTTAATACGTTCTATAACAAAGACACAATGCTATTTGAATGCTACCGTGATCATATTTTCGATCGCAGTGTGGAATGCAAATTTAAAAATATCACGTTGGAACGTAAGAATTCTGATCTGAACGAAAAAATGACTGTCGCAAATATCGTTGATACATGAAAAATGTCACGTAAGGCAGTATGAGGACCTTAATCGACTAGGATTTAAACATATTTGATCGTTCTCGCATTCATATTGATCACTTTAATGTCTCATGTAAGTTAAGCAATATCCCATTCAAATGGGGAGTCACTCAAAAAAGTCGAAAATCAGATTATCTCAAAAATCCCTGTTTAACTAACGAAAACCATGGCGACAGTTTTAATACGTTCCTTAACAAAGACACAATGCTATTTGAATTATCCCGTGATCATATTTTCCATCGCAGTGTGGAATGCAAATTTAAAAATGTCACGTTGGAACGTAGAATTCTGATCTGAACGAAAAAATGACTGTCGCAAATATCGTTGATACATGAAAAATGTCACGTAAGGCAGTATGAGGACCTTAATCGACTAGGATTTAAACATATTTGATCGTTCTCGCATTCATATTGATCACTTTAATGTCTCATGTAAGTTAAGCAATATCCCATTCAAATGGGGAGTCACTCAAAAAAGTCGAAAATCAGATTATCTCAAAAATCCCTGTTTAACTAACGAAAACCATGGCGACAGTTTTAATACGTTCTATATCAAAGACACAATGCTATTTGAATGCTCCCGTGATCATATTTTCGATCGCAGTGTGGAATGCAAATTTAAAAATATCACGTAGGAACGTAGAATTCTGATCTGAACGAAAAAATGACTGTCGCAAATATCGTTGATACATGAAAAATGTCACGTAAGGCAGTATGAGGACCTTAATTGACTAGGATTTAAACATATTTGATCGTTCTCGCATTCATATTGATCACTTTATTGTCTCATGTAAGTTAAGCGATATCCCATTCAAATGGGGAGTCACTCAAAAAAGTCAAAAATCAGACTATCTCAAAAATCCCTGTTTAACTAACGAAAACCATGGCGACAGTTTTAATACGTTCTATAACAAAGACACAATGCTATTTGAATGCTACCGTGATCATATTTTCGATCGCAGTGTGGAATGCAAATTTAAAAATATCACGTTGGAACGTAAGAATTCTGATCTGAACGAAAAAATGACTGTCGCAAATATCGTTGATACATGAAAAATGTCACGTAAGGCAGTATGAGGACCTTAATTGACTAGGATTTAAACATATTTGATCGTTCTCGCATTCATATTGATCACTTTAATGTCTCATGTAAGTTAAGCAATATCCCATTCAAATGGGGAGTCACTCAAAAAAGTCAAAAATCAGACTATCTCAAAAATCCCTGTTTAACTAACGAAAACCATGGCGACAGTTTTAATACGTTCTATAACAAAGACACAATGCTATTTGAATGCTACCGTGATCATATTTTCGATCGCAGTGTGGAATGCAAATTTAAAAATATCACGTTGGAACGTAAGAATTCTGATCTGAACGAAAAAATGACTGTCGCAAATATCGTTGATACATGAAAAATGTCACGTAAGGCAGTATGAGGACCTTAATTGACTAGGATTTAAACATATTTGATCGTTCTCGCATTCATATTGATCACTTTATTGTCTCATGTAAGTTAAGCGATATCCCATTCAAATGGGGAGTCACTCAAAAAAGTCAAAAATCAGACTATCTCAAAAATCCCTGTTTAACTAACGAAAACCATGGCGACAGTTTTAATACGTTCTATAACAAAGACACAATGCTATTTGAATTATCCCGTGATCATATTTTCGATCGCAGTGTGGAATGCAAATTTAAAAATGTCACGTTGGAACGTAGAATTCTGATCTGAACGAAAAAATGACTGTCGCAAATATCGTTGATACATGAAAAATGTCACGTAAGGCAGTATGAGGACCTTAATTGACTAGGATTTAAACATATTTGATCGTTCTCGCATTCATATTGATCACTTTATTGTCTCATGTAAGTTAAGCGATATCCCATTCAAATGGGGAGTCACTCAAAAAAGTCAAAAATCACACTATCTCAAAAATCCCTGTTTAACTAACGAAAACCATGGCGACAGTTTTAATACGTTCTATAACAAAGACACAATGCTATTTGAATGCTACCGTGATCATATTTTCGATCGCAGTGTGGAATGCAAATTTAAAAATATCACGTTGGAACGTAAGAATTCTGATCTGAACGAAAAAATGACTGTCGCAAATATCGTTGATACATGAAAAATGTCACGTAAGGCAGTATGAGGACCTTAATCGACTAGGATTTAAACATATTTGATCGTTCTCGCATTCATATTGATCACTTTAATGTCTCATGTAAGTTAAGCAATATCCCATTCAAATGGGGAGTCACTCAAAAAAGTCGAAAATCAGATTATCTCAAAAATCCCTGTTTAACTAACGAAAACCATGGCGACAGTTTTAATACGTTCCTTAACAAAGACACAATGCTATTTGAATTATCCCGTGATCATATTTTCCATCGCAGTGTGGAATGCAAATTTAAAAATGTCACGTTGGAACGTAGAATTCTGATCTGAACGAAAAAATGACTGTCGCAAATATCGTTGATACATGAAAAATGTCACGTAAGGCAGTATGAGGACCTTAATTGACTAGGATTTAAACATATTTGATCGTTCTCGCATTCATATTGATCACTTTAATGTCTCATGTAAGTTAAGCGATATCCCATTCAAATGGGGAGTCACTCAAAAAAGTCAAAAATCAGACTATCTCAAAAATCCCTGTTTAACTAACGAAAACCATGGCGACAGTTTTAATACGTTCTATAACAAAGACACAATGCTATTTGAATTATCCCGTGATCATATTTTCGATCGCAGTGTGGAATGCAAATTTAAAAATGTCACGTTGGAACGTAGAATTCTGATCTGAACGAAAAAATGACTGTCGCAAATATCGTTGATACATGAAAAATGTCACGTAAGGCAGTATGAGGACCTTAATTGACTAGGATTTAAACATATTTGATCGTTCTCGCATTCATATTGATCACTTTATTGTCTCATGTAAGTTAAGCGATATCCCATTCAAATGGGGAGTCACTCAAAAAAGTCAAAAATCACACTATCTCAAAAATCCCTGTTTAACTAACGAAAACCATGGCGACAGTTTTAATACGTTCTATAACAAAGACACAATGCTATTTGAATGCTACCGTGATCATATTTTCGATCGCAGTGTGGAATGCAAATTTAAAAATATCACGTTGGAACGTAAGAATTCTGATCTGAACGAAAAAATGACTGTCGCAAATATCGTTGATACATGAAAAATGTCACGTAAGGCAGTATGAGGACCTTAATCGACTAGGATTTAAACATATTTGATCGTTCTCGCATTCATATTGATCACTTTAATGTCTCATGTAAGTTAAGCAATATCCCATTCAAATGGGGAGTCACTCAAAAAAGTCGAAAATCAGATTATCTCAAAAATCCCTGTTTAACTAACGAAAACCATGGCGACAGTTTTAATACGTTCCTTAACAAAGACACAATGCTATTTGAATTATCCCGTGATCATATTTTCCATCGCAGTGTGGAATGCAAATTTAAAAATGTCACGTTGGAACGTAGAATTCTGATCTGAACGAAAAAATGACTGTCGCAAATATCGTTGATACATGAAAAATGTCACGTAAGGCAGTATGAGGACCTTAATCGGCTAGAATTTAAACATATTTGATCGTTCTCGCATTCATATTGATCACTTTAATGTCTCATGTAAGTTAAGCAATATCCCATTCAAATGGGGAGTCACTCAAAAAAGTCAAAAATCAGACTATCTCAAAAATCCCTGTTTAACTAACGAAAACCATGGCGACAGTTTTAATACGTTCTATAACAAAGACACAATGCTATTTGAATGCTACCGTGATCATATTTTCGATCGCAGTGTGGAATGCAAATTTAAAAATATCACGTTGGAACGTAAGAATTCTGATCTGAACGAAAAAATGACTGTCGCAAATATCGTTGATACATGAAAAATGTCACGTAAGGCAGTATGAGGACCTTAATTGACTAGGATTTAAACATATTTGATCGTTCTCGCATTCATATTGATCACTTTATTGTCTCATGTAAGTTAAGCGATATCCCATTCAAATGGGGAGTCACTCAAAAAAGTCAAAAATCAGACTATCTCAAAAATCCCTGTTTAACTAACGAAAACCATGGCGACAGTTTTAATACGTTCTATAACAAAGACACAATGCTATTTGAATGCTACCGTGATCATATTTTCGATCGCAGTGTGGAATGCAAATTTAAAAATATCACGTTGGAACGTAAGAATTCTGATCTGAACGAAAAAATGACTGTCGCAAATATCGTTGATACATGAAAAATGTCACGTAAGGCAGTATGAGGACCTTAATTGACTAGGATTTAAACATATTTGATCGTTCTCGCATTCATATTGATCACTTTAATGTCTCATGTAAGTTAAGCAATATCCCATTCAAATGGGGAGTCACTCAAAAAAGTCAAAAATCAGACTATCTCAAAAATCCCTGTTTAACTAACGAAAACCATGGCGACAGTTTTAATACGTTCTATAACAAAGACACAATGCTATTTGAATGCTACCGTGATCATATTTTCGATCGCAGTGTGGAATGCAAATTTAAAAATATCACGTTGGAACGTAAGAATTCTGATCTGAACGAAAAAATGACTGTCGCAAATATCGTTGATACATGAAAAATGTCACGTAAGGCAGTATGAGGACCTTAATTGACTAGGATTTAAACATATTTGATCGTTCTCGCATTCATATTGATCACTTTATTGTCTCATGTAAGTTAAGCGATATCCCATTCAAATGGGGAGTCACTCAAAAAAGTCAAAAATCACACTATCTCAAAAATCCCTGTTTAACTAACGAAAACCATGGCGACAGTTTTAATACGTTCTATAACAAAGACACAATGCTATTTGAATGCTACCGTGATCATATTTTCGATCGCAGTGTGGAATGCAAATTTAAAAATATCACGTTGGAACGTAAGAATTCTGATCTGAACGAAAAAATGACTGTCGCAAATATCGTTGATACATGAAAAATGTCACGTAAGGCAGTATGAGGACCTTAATCGACAAGGATTTAAACATATTTGATCGTTCTCGCATTCATATTGATCACTTTAATGTCTCATGTAAGTTAAGCAATATCCCATTCAAATGGGGAGTCACTCAAAAAAGTCGAAAATCAGATTATCTCAAAAATCCCTGTTTAACTAACGAAAACCATGGCGACAGTTTAAATACGTTCTATATCAAAGACACAATGCTATTTGAATGCTCCCGTGATCATATTTTCGATCGCAGTGTGGAATGCAAATTTAAAAATGTCACGTTGGAACGTAGAATTCTGATCTGAACGAAAAAATGACTGTCGCAAATATCGTTGATACATGAAAAATGTCACGTAAGGCAGTATGAGGACCTTAATTGACTAGGATTTAAACATATTTGATCGTTCTCGCATTCATATTGATCACTTTAATGTCTCATGTAAGTTAAGCGATATCCCATTCAAATGGGGAGTCACTCAAAAAAGTCAAAAATCAGACTATCTCAAAAATCCCTGTTTAACTAACGAAAACCATGGCGACAGTTTTAATACGTTCTATAACAAAGACACAATGCTATTTGAATTATCCCGTGATCATATTTTCGATCGCAGTGTGGAATGCAAATTTAAAAATGTCACGTTGGAACGTAGAATTCTGATCTGAACGAAAAAATGACTGTCGCAAATATCGTTGATACATGAAAAATGTCACGTAAGGCAGTATGAGGACCTTAATTGACTAGGATTTAAACATATTTGATCGTTCTCGCATTCATATTGATCACTTTATTGTCTCATGTAAGTTAAGCGATATCCCATTCAAATGGGGAGTCACTCAAAAAAGTCAAAAATCACACTATCTCAAAAATCCCTGTTTAACTAACGAAAACCATGGCGACAGTTTTAATACGTTCTATAACAAAGACACAATGCTATTTGAATGCTACCGTGATCATATTTTCGATCGCAGTGTGGAATGCAAATTTAAAAATATCACGTTGGAACGTAAGAATTCTGATCTGAACGAAAAAATGACTGTCGCAAATATCGTTGATACATGAAAAATGTCACGTAAGGCAGTATGAGGACCTTAATTGACTAGGATTTAAACATATTTGATCGTTCTCGCATTCATATTGATCACTTTATTGTCTCATGTAAGTTAAGCGATATCCCATTCAAATGGGGAGTCACTCAAAAAAGTCAAAAATCACACTATCTCAAAAATCCCTGTTTAACTAACGAAAACCATGGCGACAGTTTTAATACGTTCTATAACAAAGACACAATGCTATTTGAATGCTACCGTGATCATATTTTCGATCGCAGTGTGGAATGCAAATTTAAAAATGTCACGTTGGAACGTAGAATTCTGATCTGAACGAAAAAATGACTGTCGCAAATATCGTTGATACATGAAAAATGTCACGTAAGGCAGTATGAGGACCTTAATTGACTAGGATTTAAACATATTTGATCGTTCTCGCATTCATATTGATCACTTTAATGTCTCATGTAAGTTAAGCGATATCCCATTCAAATGGGGAGTCACTCAAAAAAGTCAAAAATCAGACTATCTCAAAAATCCCTGTTTAACTAACGAAAACCATGGCGACAGTTTAAATACGTTCTATATCAAAGACACAATGCTATTTGAATGCTCCCGTGATCATATTTTCGATCGCAGTGTGGAATGCAAATTTAAAAATGTCACGTTGGAACGTAGAATTCTGATCTGAACGAAAAAATGACTGTCGCAAATATCGTTGATACATGAAAAATGTCACGTAAGGCAGTATGAGGACCTTAATTGACTAGGATTTAAACATATTTGATCGTTCTCGCATTCATATTGATCACTTTAATGTCTCATGTAAGTTAAGCGATATCCCATTCAAATGGGGAGTCACTCAAAAAAGTCAAAAATCAGACTATCTCAAAAATCCCTGTTTAACTAACGAAAACCATGGCGACAGTTTTAATACGTTCTATAACAAAGACACAATGCTATTTGAATTATCCCGTGATCATATTTTCGATCGCAGTGTGGAATGCAAATTTAAAAATGTCACGTTGGAACGTAGAATTCTGATCTGAACGAAAAAATGACTGTCGCAAATATCGTTGATACATGAAAAATGTCACGTAAGGCAGTATGAGGACCTTAATTGACTAGGATTTAAACATATTTGATCGTTCTCGCATTCATATTGATCACTTTATTGTCTCATGTAAGTTAAGCGATATCCCATTCAAATGGGGAGTCACTCAAAAAAGTCAAAAATCACACTATCTCAAAAATCCCTGTTTAACTAACGAAAACCATGGCGACAGTTTTAATACGTTCTATAACAAAGACACAATGCTATTTGAATGCTACCGTGATCATATTTTCGATCGCAGTGTGGAATGCAAATTTAAAAATATCACGTTGGAACGTAAGAATTCTGATCTGAACGAAAAAATGACTGTCGCAAATATCGTTGATACATGAAAAATGTCACGTAAGGCAGTATGAGGACCTTAATTGACTAGGATTTAAACATATTTGATCGTTCTCGCATTCATATTGATCACTTTATTGTCTCATGTAAGTTAAGCGATATCCCATTCAAATGGGGAGTCACTCAAAAAAGTCAAAAATCACACTATCTCAAAAATCCCTGTTTAACTAACGAAAACCATGGCGACAGTTTTAATACGTTCTATAACAAAGACACAATGCTATTTGAATGCTACCGTGATCATATTTTCGATCGCAGTGTGGAATGCAAATTTAAAAATATCACGTTGGAACGTAAGAATTCTGATCTGAACGAAAAAATGACTGTCGCAAATATCGTTGATACATGAAAAATGTCACGTAAGGCAGTATGAGGACCTTAATCGACTAGGATTTAAACATATTTGATCGTTCTCGCATTCATATTGATCACTTTAATGTCTCATGTAAGTTAAGCAATATCCCATTCAAATGGGGAGTCACTCAAAAAAGTCGAAAATCAGATTATCTCAAAAATCCCTGTTTAACTAACGAAAACCATGGCGACAGTTTAAATACGTTCTATATCAAAGACACAATGCTATTTGAATGCTCCCGTGATCATATTTTCGATCGCAGTGTGGAATGCAAATTTAAAAATGTCACGTTGGAACGTAGAATTCTGATCTGAACGAAAAAATGACTGTCGCAAATATCGTTGATACATGAAAAATGTCACGTAAGGCAGAATGAGGACCTTAATTGACTAGGATTTAAACATATTTGATCGTTCTCGCATTCATATTGATCACTTTATTGTCTCATGTAAGTTAAGCGATATCCCATTCAAATGGGGAGTCACTCAAAAAAGTCAAAAATCACACTATCTCAAAAATCCCTGTTTAACTAACGAAAACCATGGCGACAGTTTTAATACGTTCTATAACAAAGACACAATGCTATTTGAATGCTACCGTGATCATATTTTCGATCGCAGTGTGGAATGCAAATTTAAAAATATCACGTTGGAACGTAAGAATTCTGATCTGAACGAAAAAATGACTGTCGCAAATATCGTTGATACATGAAAAATGTCACGTAAGGCAGTATGAGGACCTTAATCGACAAGGATTTAAACATATTTGATCGTTCTCGCATTCATATTGATCACTTTAATGTCTCATGTAAGTTAAGCAATATCCCATTCAAATGGGGAGTCACTCAAAAAAGTCGAAAATCAGATTATCTCAAAAATCCCTGTTTAACTAACGAAAACCATGGCGACAGTTTAAATACGTTCTATATCAAAGACACAATGCTATTTGAATGCTCCCGTGATCATATTTTCGATCGCAGTGTGGAATGCAAATTTAAAAATGTCACGTTGGAACGTAGAATTCTGATCTGAACGAAAAAATGACTGTCGCAAATATCGTTGATACATGAAAAATGTCACGTAAGGCAGTATGAGGACCTTAATTGACTAGGATTTAAACATATTTGATCGTTCTCGCATTCATATTGATCACTTTAATGTCTCATGTAAGTTAAGCGATATCCCATTCAAATGGGGAGTCACTCAAAAAAGTCAAAAATCAGACTATCTCAAAAATCCCTGTTTAACTAACGAAAACCATGGCGACAGTTTTAATACGTTCTATAACAAAGACACAATGCTATTTGAATTATCCCGTGATCATATTTTCGATCGCAGTGTGGAATGCAAATTTAAAAATGTCACGTTGGAACGTAGAATTCTGATCTGAACGAAAAAATGACTGTCGCAAATATCGTTGATACATGAAAAATGTCACGTAAGGCAGTATGAGGACCTTAATTGACTAGGATTTAAACATATTTGATCGTTCTCGCATTCATATTGATCACTTTATTGTCTCATGTAAGTTAAGCGATATCCCATTCAAATGGGGAGTCACTCAAAAAAGTCAAAAATCACACTATCTCAAAAATCCCTGTTTAACTAACGAAAACCATGGCGACAGTTTTAATACGTTCTATAACAAAGACACAATGCTATTTGAATGCTACCGTGATCATATTTTCGATCGCAGTGTGGAATGCAAATTTAAAAATATCACGTTGGAACGTAAGAATTCTGATCTGAACGAAAAAATGACTGTCGCAAATATCGTTGATACATGAAAAATGTCACGTAAGGCAGTATGAGGACCTTAATTGACTAGGATTTAAACATATTTGATCGTTCTCGCATTCATATTGATCACTTTATTGTCTCATGTAAGTTAAGCGATATCCCATTCAAATGGGGAGTCACTCAAAAAAGTCAAAAATCACACTATCTCAAAAATCCCTGTTTAACTAACGAAAACCATGGCGACAGTTTTAATACGTTCTATAACAAAGACACAATGCTATTTGAATGCTACCGTGATCATATTTTCGATCGCAGTGTGGAATGCAAATTTAAAAATGTCACGTTGGAACGTAGAATTCTGATCTGAACGAAAAAATGACTGTCGCAAATATCGTTGATACATGAAAAATGTCACGTAAGGCAGTATGAGGACCTTAATTGACTAGGATTTAAACATATTTGATCGTTCTCGCATTCATATTGATCACTTTAATGTCTCATGTAAGTTAAGCGATATCCCATTCAAATGGGGAGTCACTCAAAAAAGTCAAAAATCAGACTATCTCAAAAATCCCTGTTTAACTAACGAAAACCATGGCGACAGTTTAAATACGTTCTATATCAAAGACACAATGCTATTTGAATGCTCCCGTGATCATATTTTCGATCGCAGTGTGGAATGCAAATTTAAAAATGTCACGTTGGAACGTAGAATTCTGATCTGAACGAAAAAATGACTGTCGCAAATATCGTTGATACATGAAAAATGTCACGTAAGGCAGTATGAGGACCTTAATTGACTAGGATTTAAACATATTTGATCGTTCTCGCATTCATATTGATCACTTTAATGTCTCATGTAAGTTAAGCGATATCCCATTCAAATGGGGAGTCACTCAAAAAAGTCAAAAATCAGACTATCTCAAAAATCCCTGTTTAACTAACGAAAACCATGGCGACAGTTTTAATACGTTCTATAACAAAGACACAATGCTATTTGAATTATCCCGTGATCATATTTTCGATCGCAGTGTGGAATGCAAATTTAAAAATGTCACGTTGGAACGTAGAATTCTGATCTGAACGAAAAAATGACTGTCGCAAATATCGTTGATACATGAAAAATGTCACGTAAGGCAGTATGAGGACCTTAATTGACTAGGATTTAAACATATTTGATCGTTCTCGCATTCATATTGATCACTTTATTGTCTCATGTAAGTTAAGCGATATCCCATTCAAATGGGGAGTCACTCAAAAAAGTCAAAAATCACACTATCTCAAAAATCCCTGTTTAACTAACGAAAACCATGGCGACAGTTTTAATACGTTCTATAACAAAGACACAATGCTATTTGAATGCTACCGTGATCATATTTTCGATCGCAGTGTGGAATGCAAATTTAAAAATATCACGTTGGAACGTAAGAATTCTGATCTGAACGAAAAAATGACTGTCGCAAATATCGTTGATACATGAAAAATGTCACGTAAGGCAGTATGAGGACCTTAATTGACTAGGATTTAAACATATTTGATCGTTCTCGCATTCATATTGATCACTTTATTGTCTCATGTAAGTTAAGCGATATCCCATTCAAATGGGGAGTCACTCAAAAAAGTCAAAAATCACACTATCTCAAAAATCCCTGTTTAACTAACGAAAACCATGGCGACAGTTTTAATACGTTCTATAACAAAGACACAATGCTATTTGAATGCTACCGTGATCATATTTTCGATCGCAGTGTGGAATGCAAATTTAAAAATATCACGTTGGAACGTAAGAATTCTGATCTGAACGAAAAAATGACTGTCGCAAATATCGTTGATACATGAAAAATGTCACGTAAGGCAGTATGAGGACCTTAATCGACTAGGATTTAAACATATTTGATCGTTCTCGCATTCATATTGATCACTTTAATGTCTCATGTAAGTTAAGCAATATCCCATTCAAATGGGGAGTCACTCAAAAAAGTCGAAAATCAGATTATCTCAAAAATCCCTGTTTAACTAACGAAAACCATGGCGACAGTTTAAATACGTTCTATATCAAAGACACAATGCTATTTGAATGCTCCCGTGATCATATTTTCGATCGCAGTGTGGAATGCAAATTTAAAAATGTCACGTTGGAACGTAGAATTCTGATCTGAACGAAAAAATGACTGTCGCAAATATCGTTGATACATGAAAAATGTCACGTAAGGCAGAATGAGGACCTTAATTGACTAGGATTTAAACATATTTGATCGTTCTCGCATTCATATTGATCACTTTAATGTCTCATGTAAGTTAAGCGATATCCCATTCAAATGGGGAGTCACTCAAAAAAGTCAAAAATCAGACTATCTCAAAAATCCCTGTTTAACTAACGAAAACCATGGCGACAGTTTTAATACGTTCTATAACAAAGACACAATGCTATTTGAATTATCCCGTGATCATATTTTCGATCGCAGTGTGGAATGCAAATTTAAAAATGTCACGTTGGAACGTAGAATTCTGATCTGAACGAAAAAATGACTGTCGCAAATATCGTTGATACATGAAAAATGTCACGTAAGGCAGTATGAGGACCTTAATTGACTAGGATTTAAACATATTTGATCGTTCTCGCATTCATATTGATCACTTTATTGTCTCATGTAAGTTAAGCGATATCCCATTCAATTGGGGAGTCACTCAAAAAAGTCAAAAATCACACTATCTCAAAAATCCCTGTTTAACTAACGAAAACCATGGCGACAGTTTTAATACGTTCTATAACAAAGACACAATGCTATTTGAATGCTACCGTGATCATATTTTCGATCGCAGTGTGGAATGCAAATTTAAAAATATCACGTTGGAACGTAAGAATTCTGATCTGAACGAAAAAATGACTGTCGCAAATATCGTTGATACATGAAAAATGTCACGTAAGGCAGTATGAGGACCTTAATCGACTAGGATTTAAACATATTTGATCGTTCTCGCATTCATATTGATCACTTTAATGTCTCATGTAAGTTAAGCAATATCCCATTCAAATGGGGAGTCACTCAAAAAAGTCGAAAATCAGATTATCTCAAAAATCCCTGTTTAACTAACGAAAACCATGGCGACAGTTTTAATACGTTCTATAACAAAGACACAATGCTATTTGAATTATCCCGTGATCATATTTTCGATCGCAGTGTGGAATGCAAATTTAAAAATGTCACGTTGGAACGTAGAATTCTGATCTGAACGAAAAAATGACTGTCGCAAATATCGTTGATACATGAAAAATGTCAGTTAAGGCAGTATGAGGACCTTAATTGACTAGGATTTAAACATATTTGATCGTTCTCGCATTCATATTGATCACTTTATTGCTCATGTAAGTTAAGCGATATCCCATTCAAATGGGGAGTCACTCAAAAAAGTCAAAAATCAGACTATCTCAAAAATCCCTGTTTAACTAACGAAAACCATGGCGACAGTTTTAATACGTTCTATAACAAAGACACAATGCTATTTGAATGCTACCGTGATCATATTTTCGATCGCAGTGTGGAATGCAAATTTAAAAATATCACGTTGGAACGTAAGAATTCTGATCTGAACGAAAAAATGACTGTCGCAAATATCGTTGATACATGAAAAATGTCACGTAAGGCAGTATGAGGACCTTAATTGACTAGGATTTAAACATATTTGATCGTTCTCGCATTCATATTGATCACTTTATTGTCTCATGTAAGTTAAGCGATATCCCATTCAAATGGGGAGTCACTCAAAAAAGTCAAAAATCACACTATCTCAAAAATCCCTGTTTAACTAACGAAAACCATGGCGACAGTTTTAATACGTTCTATAACAAAGACACAATGCTATTTGAATGCTACCGTGATCATATTTTCGATCGCAGTGTGGAATGCAAATTTAAAAATATCACGTTGGAACGTAAGAATTCTGATCTGAACGAAAAAATGACTGTCGCAAATATCGTTGATACATGAAAAATGTCACGTAAGGCAGTATGAGGACCTTAATTGACTAGGATTTAAACATATTTGATCGTTCTCGCATTCATATTGATCACTTTAATGTCTCATGTAAGTTAAGCGATATCCCATTCAAATGGGGAGTCACTCAAAAAAGTCAAAAATCAGACTATCTCAAAAATCCCTGTTTAACTAACGAAAACCATGGCGACAGTTTTAATACGTTCTATAACAAAGACACAATGCTATTTGAATTATCCCGTGATCATATTTTCGATCGCAGTGTGGAATGCAAATTTAAAAATGTCACGTTGGAACGTAGAATTCTGATCTGAACGAAAAAATGACTGTCGCAAATATCTATGATACATGAAAAATGTCACGTAAGGCAGTATGAGGACCTTAATTGACTAGGATTTAAACATATTTGATCGTTCTCGCATTCATATTGATCACTTTAATGTCTCATGTAAGTTAAGCGATATCCCATTCAAATGGGGAGTCACTCAAAAAAGTCAAAAATCAGACTATCTCAAAAATCCCTGTTTAACTAACGAAAACCATGGCGACAGTTTTAATACGTTCTATAACAAAGACACAATGCTATTTGAATTATCCCGTGATCATATTTTCGATCGCAGTGTGGAATGCAAATTTAAAAATGTCACGTTGGAACGTAGAATTCTGATCTGAACGAAAAAATGACTGTCGCAAATATCGTTGATACATGAAAAATGTCACGTAAGGCAGTATGAGGACCTTAATTGACTAGGATTTAAACATATTTGATCGTTCTCGCATTCATATTGATCACTTTATTGTCTCATGTACGTTAAGCGATATCCCATTCAAATGGGGAGTCACTCAAAAAAGTCAAAAATCACACTATCTCAAAAATCCCTGTTTAACTAACGAAAACCATGGCGACAGTTTTAATACGTTCTATAACAAAGACACAATGCTATTTGAATGCTACCGTGATCATATTTTCGATCGCAGTGTGGAATGCAAATTTAAAAATATCACGTTGGAACGTAAGAATTCTGATCTGAACGAAAAAATGACTGTCGCAAATATCGTTGATACATGAAAAATGTCACGTAAGGCAGTATGAGGACCTTAATCGACTAGGATTTAAACATATTTGATCGTTCTCGCATTCATATTGATCACTTTATTGTCTCATGTAAGTTAAGCGATATCCCATTCAAATGGGGAGTCACTCAAAAAAGTCAAAAATCAGACTATCTCAAAAATCCCTGTTTAACTAACGAAAACCATGGCGACAGTTTTAATACGTTCTATAACAAAGACACAATGCTATTTGAATGCTACCGTGATCATATTTTCGATCGCAGTGTGGAATGCAAATTTAAAAATATCACGTTGGAACGTAAGAATTCTGATCTGAACGAAAAAATGACTGTCGCAAATATCGTTGATACATGAAAAATGTCACGTAAGGCAGTATGAGGACCTTAATTGACTAGGATTTAAACATATTTGATCGTTCTCGCATTCATATTGATCACTTTAATGTCTCATGTAAGTTAAGCAATATCCCATTCAAATGGGGAGTCACTCAAAAAAGTCAAAAATCAGACTATCTCAAAAATCCCTGTTTAACTAACGAAAACCATGGCGACAGTTTTAATACGTTCTATAACAAAGACACAATGCTATTTGAATGCTACCGTGATCATATTTTCGATCGCAGTGTGGAATGCAAATTTAAAAATATCACGTTGGAACGTAAGAATTCTGATCTGAACGAAAAAATGACTGTCGCAAATATCGTTGATACATGAAAAATGTCACGTAAGGCAGTATGACGACCTTAATTGACTAGGATTTAAACATATTTGATCGTTCTCGCATTCATATTGATCACTTTATTGTCTCATGTAAGTTAAGCGATATCCCATTCAAATGGGGAGTCACTCAAAAAAGTCAAAAATCAGACTATCTCAAAAATCCCTGTTTAACTAACGAAAACCATGGCGACAGTTTTAATACGTTCTATAACAAAGACACAATGCTATTTGAATGCTACCGTGATCATATTTTCGATCGCAGTGTGGAATGCAAATTTAAAAATATCACGTTGGAACGTAAGAATTCTGATCTGAACGAAAAAATGACTGTCGCAAATATCGTTGATACATGAAAAATGTCACGTAAGGCAGTATGAGGACCTTAATTGACTAGGATTTAAACATATTTGATCGTTCTCGCATTCATATTGATCACTTTATTGTCTCATGTAAGTTAAGCGATATCCCATTCAAATGGGGAGTCACTCAAAAAAGTCAAAAATCACACTATCTCAAAAATCCCTGTTTAACTAACGAAAACCATGGCGACAGTTTTAATACGTTCTATAACAAAGACACAATGCTATTTGAATGCTACCGTGATCATATTTTCGATCGCAGTGTGGAATGCAAATTTAAAAATATCACGTTGGAACGTAAGAATTCTGATCTGAACGAAAAAATGACTGTCGCAAATATCGTTGATACATGAAAAATGTCACGTAAGGCAGTATGAGGACCTTAATCGACTAGGATTTAAACATATTTGATCGTTCTCGCATTCATATTGATCACTTTATTGTCTCATGTAAGTTAAGCGATATCCCATTCAAATGGGGAGTCACTCAAAAAAGTCAAAAATCAGACTATCTCAAAAATCCCTGTTTAACTAACGAAAACCATGGCGACAGTTTTAATACGTTCTATAACAAAGACACAATGCTATTTGAATGCTACCGTGATCATATTTTCGATCGCAGTGTGGAATGCAAATTTAAAAATATCACGTTGGAACGTAAGAATTCTGATCTGAACGAAAAAATGACTGTCGCAAATATCGTTGATACATGAAAAATGTCACGTAAGGCAGTATGAGGACCTTAATTGACTAGGATTTAAACATATTTGATCGTTCTCGCATTCATATTGATCACTTTATTGTCTCATGTAAGTTAAGCGATATCCCATTCAAATGGGGAGTCACTCAAAAAAGTCAAAAATCACACTATCTCAAAAATCCCTGTTTAACTAACGAAAACCATGGCGACAGTTTTAATACGTTCTATAACAAAGACACAATGCTATTTGAATGCTACCGTGATCATATTTTCGATCGCAGTGTGGAATGCAAATTTAAAAATATCACGTTGGAACGTAAGAATTCTGATCTGAACGAAAAAATGACTGTCGCAAATATCGTTGATACATGAAAAATGTCACGTAAGGCAGTATGAGGACCTTAATTGACTAGGATTTAAACATATTTGATCGTTCTCGCATTCATATTGATCACTTTAATGTCTCATGTAAGTTAAGCGATATCCCATTCAAATGGGGAGTCACTCAAAAAAGTCAAAAATCAGACTATCTCAAAAATCCCTGTTTAACTAACGAAAACCATGGCGACAGTTTTAATACGTTCTATAACAAAGACACAATGCTATTTGAATTATCCCGTGATCATATTTTCGATCGCAGTGTGGAATGCAAATTTAAAAATGTCACGTTGGAACGTAGAATTCTGATCTGAACGAAAAAATGACTGTCGCAAATATCTATGATACATGAAAAATGTCACGTAAGGCAGTATGAGGACCTTAATTGACTAGGATTTAAACATATTTGATCGTTCTCGCATTCATATTGATCACTTTAATGTCTCATGTAAGTTAAGCGATATCCCATTCAAATGGGGAGTCACTCAAAAAAGTCAAAAATCAGACTATCTCAAAAATCCCTGTTTAACTAACGAAAACCATGGCGACAGTTTTAATACGTTCTATAACAAAGACACAATGCTATTTGAATTATCCCGTGATCATATTTTCGATCGCAGTGTGGAATGCAAATTTAAAAATGTCACGTTGGAACGTAGAATTCTGATCTGAACGAAAAAATGACTGTCGCAAATATCGTTGATACATGAAAAATGTCACGTAAGGCAGTATGAGGACCTTAATTGACTAGGATTTAAACATATTTGATCGTTCTCGCATTCATATTGATCACTTTATTGTCTCATGTACGTTAAGCGATATCCCATTCAAATGGGGAGTCACTCAAAAAAGTCAAAAATCACACTATCTCAAAAATCCCTGTTTAACTAACGAAAACCATGGCGACAGTTTTAATACGTTCTATAACAAAGACACAATGCTATTTGAATGCTACCGTGATCATATTTTCGATCGCAGTGTGGAATGCAAATTTAAAAATATCACGTTGGAACGTAAGAATTCTGATCTGAACGAAAAAATGACTGTCGCAAATATCGTTGATACATGAAAAATGTCACGTAAGGCAGTATGAGGACCTTAATCGACTAGGATTTAAACATATTTGATCGTTCTCGCATTCATATTGATCACTTTATTGTCTCATGTAAGTTAAGCGATATCCCATTCAAATGGGGAGTCACTCAAAAAAGTCAAAAATCAGACTATCTCAAAAATCCCTGTTTAACTAACGAAAACCATGGCGACAGTTTTAATACGTTCTATAACAAAGACACAATGCTATTTGAATGCTACCGTGATCATATTTTCGATCGCAGTGTGGAATGCAAATTTAAAAATATCACGTTGGAACGTAAGAATTCTGATCTGAACGAAAAAATGACTGTCGCAAATATCGTTGATACATGAAAAATGTCACGTAAGGCAGTATGAGGACCTTAATTGACTAGGATTTAAACATATTTGATCGTTCTCGCATTCATATTGATCACTTTAATGTCTCATGTAAGTTAAGCAATATCCCATTCAAATGGGGAGTCACTCAAAAAAGTCAAAAATCAGACTATCTCAAAAATCCCTGTTTAACTAACGAAAACCATGGCGACAGTTTTAATACGTTCTATAACAAAGACACAATGCTATTTGAATGCTACCGTGATCATATTTTCGATCGCAGTGTGGAATGCAAATTTAAAAATATCACGTTGGAACGTAAGAATTCTGATCTGAACGAAAAAATGACTGTCGCAAATATCGTTGATACATGAAAAATGTCACGTAAGGCAGTATGAGGACCTTAATTGACTAGGATTTAAACATATTTGATCGTTCTCGCATTCATATTGATCACTTTATTGTCTCATGTAAGTTAAGCGATATCCCATTCAAATGGGGAGTCACTCAAAAAAGTCAAAAATCACACTATCTCAAAAATCCCTGTTTAACTAACGAAAACCATGGCGACAGTTTTAATACGTTCTATAACAAAGACACAATGCTATTTGAATGCTACCGTGATCATATTTTCGATCGCAGTGTGGAATGCAAATTTAAAAATATCACGTTGGAACGTAAGAATTCTGATCTGAACGAAAAAATGACTGTCGCAAATATCGTTGATACATGAAAAATGTCACGTAAGGCAGTATGAGGACCTTAATTGACTAGGATTTAAACATATTTGATCGTTCTCGCATTCATATTGATCACTTTATTGTCTCATGTAAGTTAAGCGATATCCCATTCAAATGGGGAGTCACTCAAAAAAGTCAAAAATCACACTATCTCAAAAATCCCTGTTTAACTAACGAAAACCATGGCGACAGTTTTAATACGTTCTATAACAAAGACACAATGCTATTTGAATGCTACCGTGATCATATTTTCGATCGCAGTGTGGAATGCAAATTTAAAAATATCACGTTGGAACGTAAGAATTCTGATCTGAACGAAAAAATGACTGTCGCAAATATCGTTGATACATGAAAAATGTCACGTAAGGCAGTATGAGGACCTTAATCGACTAGGATTTAAACATATTTGATCGTTCTCGCATTCATATTGATCACTTTATTGTCTCATGTAAGTTAAGCGATATCCCATTCAAATGGGGAGTCACTCAAAAAAGTCAAAAATCAGACTATCTCAAAAATCCCTGTTTAACTAACGAAAACCATGGCGACAGTTTTAATACGTTCTATAACAAAGACACAATGCTATTTGAATGCTACCGTGATCATATTTTCGATCGCAGTGTGGAATGCAAATTTAAAAATATCACGTTGGAACGTAAGAATTCTGATCTGAACGAAAAAATGACTGTCGCAAATATCGTTGATACATGAAAAATGTCACGTAAGGCAGTATGAGGACCTTAATTGACTAGGATTTAAACATATTTGATCGTTCTCGCATTCATATTGATCACTTTAATGTCTCATGTAAGTTAAGCAATATCCCATTCAAATGGGGAGTCGCTCAAAAAAGTCAAAAATCAGACTATCTCAAAAATCCCTGTTTAACTAACGAAAACCATGGCGACAGTTTTAATACGTTCTATAACAAAGACACAATGCTATTTGAATGCTACCGTGATCATATTTTCGATCGCAGTGTGGAATGCAAATTTAAAAATATCACGTTGGAACGTAAGAATTCTGATCTGAACGAAAAAATGACTGTCGCAAATATCGTTGATACATGAAAAATGTCACGTAAGGCAGTATGAGGACCTTAATTGACTAGGATTTAAACATATTTGATCGTTCTCGCATTCATATTGATCACTTTATTGTCTCATGTAAGTTAAGCGATATCCCATTCAAATGGGGAGTCACTCAAAAAAGTCAAAAATCACACTATCTCAAAAATCCCTGTTTAACTAACGAAAACCATGGCGACAGTTTTAATACGTTCTATAACAAAGACACAATGCTATTTGAATGCTACCGTGATCATATTTTCGATCGCAGTGTGGAATGCAAATTTAAAAATATCACGTTGGAACGTAAGAATTCTGATCTGAACGAAAAAATGACTGTCGCAAATATTGTTGATACATGAAAAATGTCACGTAAGGCAGTATGAGGACCTTAATTGACTAGGATTTAAACATATTTGATCGTTCTCGCATTCATATTGATCACTTTAATGTCTCATGTAAGTTAAGCAATATCCCATTCAAATGGGGAGTCACTCAAAAAAGTCAAAAATCAGACTATCTCAAAAATCCCTGTTTAACTAACGAAAACCATGGCGACAGTTTTAATACGTTCTATAACAAAGACACAATGCTATTTGAATGCTACCGTGATCATATTTTCGATCGCAGTGTGGAATGCAAATTTAAAAATATCACGTTGGAACGTAAGAATTCTGATCTGAACGAAAAAATGACTGTCGCAAATATCGTTGATACATGAAAAATGTCACGTAAGGCAGTATGAGGACCTTAATTGACTAGGATTTAAACATATTTGATCGTTCTCGCATTCATATTGATCACTTTATTGTCTCATGTAAGTTAAGCGATATCCCATTCAAATGGGGAGTCACTCAAAAAAGTCAAAAATCACACTATCTCAAAAATCCCTGTTTAACTAACGAAAACCATGGCGACAGTTTTAATACGTTCTATAACAAAGACACAATGCTATTTGAATGCTACCGTGATCATATTTTCGATCGCAGTGTGGAATGCAAATTTAAAAATATCACGTTGGAACGTAAGAATTCTGATCTGAACGAAAAAATGACTGTCGCAAATATCGTTGATACATGAAAAATGTCACGTAAGGCAGTATGAGGACCTTAATTGACTAGGATTTAAACATATTTGATCGTTCTCGCATTCATATTGATCACTTTATTGTCTCATGTAAGTTAAGCGATATCCCATTCAAATGGGGAGTCACTCAAAAAAGTCAAAAATCACACTATCTCAAAAATCCCTGTTTAACTAACGAAAACCATGGCGACAGTTTTAATACGTTCTATAACAAAGACACAATGCTATTTGAATGCTACCGTGATCATATTTTCGATCGCAGTGTGGAATGCAAATTTAAAAATATCACGTTGGAACGTAAGAATTCTGATCTGAACGAAAAAATGACTGTCGCAAATATCGTTGATACATGAAAAATGTCACGTAAGGCAGTATGAGGACCTTAATTGACTAGGATTTAAACATATTTGATCGTTCTCGCATTCATATTGATCACTTTATTGTCTCATGTAAGTTAAGCGATATCCCATTCAAATGGGGAGTCACTCAAAAAAGTCAAAAATCACACTATCTCAAAAATCCCTGTTTAACTAACGAAAACCATGGCGACAGTTTTAATACGTTCTATAACAAAGACACAATGCTATTTGAATGCTACCGTGATCATATTTTCGATCGCAGTGTGGAATGCAAATTTAAAAATATCACGTTGGAACGTAAGAATTCTGATCTGAACGAAAAAATGACTGTCGCAAATATCGTTGATACATGAAAAATGTCACGTAAGGCAGTATGAGGACCTTAATTGACTAGGATTTAAACATATTTGATCGTTCTCGCATTCATATTGATCACTTTAATGTCTCATGTAAGTTAAGCAATATCCCATTCAAATGGGGAGTCACTCAAAAAAGTCAAAAATCAGACTATCTCAAAAATCCCTGTTTAACTAACGAAAACCATGGCGACAGTTTTAATACGTTCTATAACAAAGACACAATGCTATTTGAATGCTACCGTGATCATATTTTCGATCGCAGTGTGGAATGCAAATTTAAAAATATCACGTTGGAACGTAAGAATTCTGATCTGAACGAAAAAATGACTGTCGCAAATATCGTTGATACATGAAAAATGTCACGTAAGGCAGTATGAGGACCTTAATTGACTAGGATTTAAACATATTTGATCGTTCTCGCATTCATATTGATCACTTTATTGTCTCATGTAAGTTAAGCGATATCCCATTCAAATGGGGAGTCACTCAAAAAAGTCAAAAATCACACTATCTCAAAAATCCCTGTTTAACTAACGAAAACCATGGCGACAGTTTTAATACGTTCTATAACAAAGACACAATGCTATTTGAATGCTACCGTGATCATATTTTCGATCGCAGTGTGGAATGCAAATTTAAAAATATCACGTTGGAACGTAAGAATTCTGATCTGAACGAAAAAATGACTGTCGCAAATATCGTTGATACATGAAAAATGTCACGTAAGGCAGTATGAGGACCTTAATTGACTAGGATTTAAACATATTTGATCGTTCTCGCATTCATATTGATCACTTTATTGTCTCATGTAAGTTAAGCGATATCCCATTCAAATGGGGAGTCACTCAAAAAAGTCAAAAATCACACTATCTCAAAAATCCCTGTTTAACTAACGAAAACCATGGCGACAGTTTTAATACGTTCTATAACAAAGACACAATGCTATTTGAATGCTACCGTGATCATATTTTCGATCGCAGTGTGGAATGCAAATTTAAAAATATCACGTTGGAACGTAAGAATTCTGATCTGAACGAAAAAATGACTGTCGCAAATATCGTTGATACATGAAAAATGTCACGTAAGGCAGTATGAGGACCTTAATCGACTAGGATTTAAACATATTTGATCGTTCTCGCATTCATATTGATCACTTTATTGTCTCATGTAAGTTAAGCGATATCCCATTCAAATGGGGAGTCACTCAAAAAAGTCAAAAATCAGACTATCTCAAAAATCCCTGTTTAACTAACGAAAACCATGGCGACAGTTTTAATACGTTCTATAACAAAGACACAATGCTATTTGAATGCTACCGTGATCATATTTTCGATCGCAGTGTGGAATGCAAATTTAAAAATATCACGTTGGAACGTAAGAATTCTGATCTGAACGAAAAAATGACTGTCGCAAATATCGTTGATACATGAAAAATGTCACGTAAGGCAGTATGAGGACCTTAATTGACTAGGATTTAAACATATTTGATCGTTCTCGCATTCATATTGATCACTTTAATGTCTCATGTAAGTTAAGCAATATCCCATTCAAATGGGGAGTCACTCAAAAAAGTCAAAAATCAGACTATCTCAAAAATCCCTGTTTAACTAACGAAAACCATGGCGACAGTTTTAATACGTTCTATAACAAAGACACAATGCTATTTGAATGCTACCGTGATCATATTTTCGATCGCAGTGTGGAATGCAAATTTAAAAATATCACGTTGGAACGTAAGAATTCTGATCTGAACGAAAAAATGACTGTCGCAAATATCGTTGATACATGAAAAATGTCACGTAAGGCAGTATGAGGACCTTAATTGACTAGGATTTAAACATATTTGATCGTTCTCGCATTCATATTGATCACTTTATTGTCTCATGTAAGTTAAGCGATATCCCATTCAAATGGGGAGTCACTCAAAAAAGTCAAAAATCACACTATCTCAAAAATCCCTGTTTAACTAACGAAAACCATGGCGACAGTTTTAATACGTTCTATAACAAAGACACAATGCTATTTGAATGCTACCGTGATCATATTTTCGATCGCAGTGTGGAATGCAAATTTAAAAATATCACGTTGGAACGTAAGAATTCTGATCTGAACGAAAAAATGACTGTCGCAAATATTGTTGATACATGAAAAATGTCACGTAAGGCAGTATGAGGACCTTAATTGACTAGGATTTAAACATATTTGATCGTTCTCGCATTCATATTGATCACTTTAATGTCTCATGTAAGTTAAGCAATATCCCATTCAAATGGGGAGTCACTCAAAAAAGTCAAAAATCAGACTATCTCAAAAATCCCTGTTTAACTAACGAAAACCATGGCGACAGTTTTAATACGTTCTATAACAAAGACACAATGCTATTTGAATGCTACCGTGATCATATTTTCGATCGCAGTGTGGAATGCAAATTTAAAAATATCACGTTGGAACGTAAGAATTCTGATCTGAACGAAAAAATGACTGTCGCAAATATCGTTGATACATGAAAAATGTCACGTAAGGCAGTATGAGGACCTTAATTGACTAGGATTTAAACATATTTGATCGTTCTCGCATTCATATTGATCACTTTATTGTCTCATGTAAGTTAAGCGATATCCCATTCAAATGGGGAGTCACTCAAAAAAGTCAAAAATCACACTATCTCAAAAATCCCTGTTTAACTAACGAAAACCATGGCGACAGTTTTAATACGTTCTATAACAAAGACACAATGCTATTTGAATGCTACCGTGATCATATTTTCGATCGCAGTGTGGAATGCAAATTTAAAAATATCACGTTGGAACGTAAGAATTCTGATCTGAACGAAAAAATGACTGTCGCAAATATCGTTGATACATGAAAAATGTCACGTAAGGCAGTATGAGGACCTTAATTGACTAGGATTTAAACATATTTGATCGTTCTCGCATTCATATTGATCACTTTATTGTCTCATGTAAGTTAAGCGATATCCCATTCAAATGGGGAGTCACTCAAAAAAGTCAAAAATCACACTATCTCAAAAATCCCTGTTTAACTAACGAAAACCATGGCGACAGTTTTAATACGTTCTATAACAAAGACACAATGCTATTTGAATGCTACCGTGATCATATTTTCGATCGCAGTGTGGAATGCAAATTTAAAAATATCACGTTGGAACGTAAGAATTCTGATCTGAACGAAAAAATGACTGTCGCAAATATCGTTGATACATGAAAAATGTCACGTAAGGCAGTATGAGGACCTTAATCGACTAGGATTTAAACATATTTGATCGTTCTCGCATTCATATTGATCACTTTATTGTCTCATGTAAGTTAAGCGATATCCCATTCAAATGGGGAGTCACTCAAAAAAGTCAAAAATCAGACTATCTCAAAAATCCCTGTTTAACTAACGAAAACCATGGCGACAGTTTTAATACGTTCTATAACAAAGACACAATGCTATTTGAATGCTACCGTGATCATATTTTCGATCGCAGTGTGGAATGCAAATTTAAAAATATCACGTTGGAACGTAAGAATTCTGATCTGAACGAAAAAATGACTGTCGCAAATATCGTTGATACATGAAAAATGTCACGTAAGGCAGTATGAGGACCTTAATTGACTAGGATTTAAACATATTTGATCGTTCTCGCATTCATATTGATCACTTTAATGTCTCATGTAAGTTAAGCAATATCCCATTCAAATGGGGAGTCACTCAAAAAAGTCAAAAATCAGACTATCTCAAAAATCCCTGTTTAACTAACGAAAACCATGGCGACAGTTTTAATACGTTCTATAACAAAGACACAATGCTATTTGAATGCTACCGTGATCATATTTTCGATCGCAGTGTGGAATGCAAATTTAAAAATATCACGTTGGAACGTAAGAATTCTGATCTGAACGAAAAAATGACTGTCGCAAATATCGTTGATACATGAAAAATGTCACGTAAGGCAGTATGAGGACCTTAATTGACTAGGATTTAAACATATTTGATCGTTCTCGCATTCATATTGATCACTTTATTGTCTCATGTAAGTTAAGCGATATCCCATTCAAATGGGGAGTCACTCAAAAAAGTCAAAAATCACACTATCTCAAAAATCCCTGTTTAACTAACGAAAACCATGGCGACAGTTTTAATACGTTCTATAACAAAGACACAATGCTATTTGAATGCTACCGTGATCATATTTTCGATCGCAGTGTGGAATGCAAATTTAAAAATATCACGTTGGAACGTAAGAATTCTGATCTGAACGAAAAAATGACTGTCGCAAATATCGTTGATACATGAAAAATGTCACGTAAGGCAGTATGAGGACCTTAATTGACTAGGATTTAAACATATTTGATCGTTCTCGCATTCATATTGATCACTTTAATGTCTCATGTAAGTTAAGCAATATCCCATTCAAATGGGGAGTCACTCAAAAAAGTCAAAAATCAGACTATCTCAAAAATCCCTGTTTAACTAACGAAAACCATGGCGACAGTTTTAATACGTTCTATAACAAAGACACAATGCTATTTGAATGCTACCGTGATCATATTTTCGATCGCAGTGTGGAATGCAAATTTAAAAATATCACGTTGGAACGTAAGAATTCTGATCTGAACGAAAAAATGACTGTCGCAAATATCGTTGATACATGAAAAATGTCACGTAAGGCAGTATGAGGACCTTAATTGACTAGGATTTAAACATATTTGATCGTTCTCGCATTCATATTGATCACTTTATTGTCTCATGTAAGTTAAGCGATATCCCATTCAAATGGGGAGTCACTCAAAAAAGTCAAAAATCACACTATCTCAAAAATCCCTGTTTAACTAACGAAAACCATGGCGACAGTTTTAATACGTTCTATAACAAAGACACAATGCTATTTGAATGCTACCGTGATCATATTTTCGATCGCAGTGTGGAATGCAAATTTAAAAATATCACGTTGGAACGTAAGAATTCTGATCTGAACGAAAAAATGACTGTCGCAAATATCGTTGATACATGAAAAATGTCACGTAAGGCAGTATGAGGACCTTAATTGACTAGGATTTAAACATATTTGATCGTTCTCGCATTCATATTGATCACTTTATTGTCTCATGTAAGTTAAGCGATATCCCATTCAAATGGGGAGTCACTCAAAAAAGTCAAAAATCACACTATCTCAAAAATCCCTGTTTAACTAACGAAAACCATGGCGACAGTTTTAATACGTTCTATAACAAAGACACAATGCTATTTGAATGCTACCGTGATCATATTTTCGATCGCAGTGTGGAATGCAAATTTAAAAATATCACGTTGGAACGTAAGAATTCTGATCTGAACGAAAAAATGACTGTCGCAAATATCGTTGATACATGAAAAATGTCACGTAAGGCAGTATGAGGACCTTAATCGACTAGGATTTAAACATATTTGATCGTTCTCGCATTCATATTGATCACTTTATTGTCTCATGTAAGTTAAGCGATATCCCATTCAAATGGGGAGTCACTCAAAAAAGTCAAAAATCAGACTATCTCAAAATCCCTGTTTAACTAACGAAAACCATGGCGACAGTTTTAATACGTTCTATAACAAAGACACAATGCTATTTGAATGCTACCGTGATCATATTTTCGATCGCAGTGTGGAATGCAAATTTAAAAATATCACGTTGGAACGTAAGAATTCTGATCTGAACGAAAAAATGACTGTCGCAAATATCGTTGATACATGAAAAATGTCACGTAAGGCAGTATGAGGACCTTAATTGACTAGGATTTAAACATATTTGATCGTTCTCGCATTCATATTGATCACTTTAATGTCTCATGTAAGTTAAGCAATATCCCATTCAAATGGGGAGTCACTCAAAAAAGTCAAAAATCAGACTATCTCAAAAATCCCTGTTTAACTAACGAAAACCATGGCGACAGTTTTAATACGTTCTATAACAAAGACACAATGCTATTTGAATGCTACCGTGATCATATTTTCGATCGCAGTGTGGAATGCAAATTTAAAAATATCACGTTGGAACGTAAGAATTCTGATCTGAACGAAAAAATGACTGTCGCAAATATCGTTGATACATGAAAAATGTCACGTAAGGCAGTATGAGGACCTTAATTGACTAGGATTTAAACATATTTGATCGTTCTCGCATTCATATTGATCACTTTATTGTCTCATGTAAGTTAAGCGATATCCCATTCAAATGGGGAGTCACTCAAAAAAGTCAAAAATCACACTATCTCAAAAATCCCTGTTTAACTAACGAAAACCATGGCGACAGTTTTTAATACGTTCTATAACAAAGACACAATGCTATTTGAATGCTACCGTGATCATATTTTCGATCGCAGTGTGGAATGCAAATTTAAAAATATCACGTTGGAACGTAAGAATTCTGATCTGAACGAAAAAATGACTGTCGCAAATATCGTTGATACATGAAAAATGTCACGTAAGGCAGTATGAGGACCTTAATCGACTAGGATTTAAACATATTTGATCGTTCTCGCATTCATATTGATCACTTTATTGTCTCATGTAAGTTAAGCGATATCCCATTCAAATGGGGAGTCACTCAAAAAAGTCAAAAATCAGACTATCTCAAAAATCCCTGTTTAACTAACGAAAACCATGGCGACAGTTTTAATACGTTCTATAACAAAGACACAATGCTATTTGAATGCTACCGTGATCATATTTTCGATCGCAGTGTGGAATGCAAATTTAAAAATATCACGTTGGAACGTAAGAATTCTGATCTGAACGAAAAAATGACTGTCGCAAATATCGTTGATACATGAAAAATGTCACGTAAGGCAGTATGAGGACCTTAATTGACTAGGATTTAAACATATTTGATCGTTCTCGCATTCATATTGATCACTTTATTGTCTCATGTAAGTTAAGCGATATCCCATTCAAATGGGGAGTCACTCAAAAAAGTCAAAAATCACACTATCTCAAAAATCCCTGTTTAACTAACGAAAACCATGGCGACAGTTTTAATACGTTCTATAACAAAGACACAATGCTATTTGAATGCTACCGTGATCATATTTTCGATCGCAGTGTGGAATGCAAATTTAAAAATATCACGTTGGAACGTAAGAATTCTGATCTGAACGAAAAAATGACTGTCGCAAATATCGTTGATACATGAAAAATGTCACGTAAGGCAGTATGAGGACCTTAATTGACTAGGATTTAAACATATTTGATCGTTCTCGCATTCATATTGATCACTTTATTGTCTCATGTAAGTTAAGCGATATCCCATTCAAATGGGGAGTCACTCAAAAAAGTCAAAAATCAGACTATCTCAAAAATCCCTGTTTAACTAACGAAAACCATGGCGACAGTTTTAATACGTTCTATAACAAAGACACAATGCTATTTGAATGCTACCGTGATCATATTTTCGATCGCAGTGTGGAATGCAAATTTAAAAATATCACGTTGGAACGTAAGAATTCTGATCTGAACGAAAAAATGACTGTCGCAAATATCGTTGATACATGAAAAATGTCACGTAAGGCAGTATGAGGACCTTAATCGACTAGGATTTAAACCTATTTGATCGTTCTCGCATTCATATTGATCACTTTATTGTCTCATGTAAGTTAAGCGATATCCCATTCAAATGGGGAGTCACTCAAAAAAGTCAAAAATCAGACTATCTCAAAAATCCCTGTTTAACTAACGAAAACCATGGCGACAGTTTTAATACGTTCTATAACAAAGACACAATGCTATTTGAATGCTACCGTGATCATATTTTCGATCGCAGTGTGGAATGCAAATTTAAAAATATCACGTTGGAACGTAAGAATTCTGATCTGAACGAAAAAATGACTGTCGCAAATATCGTTGATACATGAAAAATGTCACGTAAGGCAGTATGAGGACCTTAATTGACTAGGATTTAAACATATTTGATCGTTCTCGCATTCATATTGATCACTTTAATGTCTCATGTAAGTTAAGCAATATCCCATTCAAATGGGGAGTCACTCAAAAAAGTCAAAAATCAGACTATCTCAAAAATCCCTGTTTAACTAACGAAAACCATGGCGACAGTTTTAATACGTTCTATAACAAAGACACAATGCTATTTGAATGCTACCGTGATCATATTTTCGATCGCAGTGTGGAATGCAAATTTAAAAATATCACGTTGGAACGTAAGAATTCTGATCTGAACGAAAAAATGACTGTCGCAAATATCGTTGATACATGAAAAATGTCACGTAAGGCAGTATGAGGACCTTAATTGACTAGGATTTAAACATATTTGATCGTTCTCGCATTCATATTGATCACTTTATTGTCTCATGTAAGTTAAGCGATATCCCATTCAAATGGGGAGTCACTCAAAAAAGTCAAAAATCACACTATCTCAAAAATCCCTGTTTAACTAACGAAAACCATGGCGACAGTTTTAATACGTTCTATAACAAAGACACAATGCTATTTGAATGCTACCGTGATCATATTTTCGATCGCAGTGTGGAATGCAAATTTAAAAATATCACGTTGGAACGTAAGAATTCTGATCTGAACGAAAAAATGACTGTCGCAAATATCGTTGATACATGAAAAATGTCACGTAAGGCAGTATGAGGACCTTAATTGACTAGGATTTAAACATATTTGATCGTTCTCGCATTCATATTGATCACTTTAATGTCTCATGTAAGTTAAGCAATATCCCATTCAAATGGGGAGTCACTCAAAAAAGTCAAAAATCAGACTATCTCAAAAATCCCTGTTTAACTAACGAAAACCATGGCGACAGTTTTAATACGTTCTATAACAAAGACACAATGCTATTTGAATGCTACCGTGATCATATTTTCGATCGCAGTGTGGAATGCAAATTTAAAAATATCACGTTGGAACGTAAGAATTCTGATCTGAACGAAAAAATGACTGTCGCAAATATCGTTGATACATGAAAAATGTCACGTAAGGCAGTATGAGGACCTTAATTGACTAGGATTTAAACATATTTGATCGTTCTCGCATTCATATTGATCACTTTATTGTCTCATGTAAGTTAAGCGATATCCCATTCAAATGGGGAGTCACTCAAAAAAGTCAAAAATCAGACTATCTCAAAAATCCCTGTTTAACTAACGAAAACCATGGCGACAGTTTTAATACGTTCTATAACAAAGACACAATGCTATTTGAATGCTACCGTGATCATATTTTCGATCGCAGTGTGGAATGCAAATTTAAAAATATCACGTTGGAACGTAAGAATTCTGATCTGAACGAAAAAATGACTGTCGCAAATATCGTTGATACATGAAAAATGTCACGTAAGGCAGTATGAGGACCTTAATTGACTAGGATTTAAACATATTTGATCGTTCTCGCATTCATATTGATCACTTTATTGTCTCATGTAAGTTAAGCGATATCCCATTCAAATGGGGAGTCACTCAAAAAAGTCAAAAATCACACTATCTCAAAAATCCCTGTTTAACTAACGAAAACCATGGCGACAGTTTTAATACGTTCTATAACAAAGACACAATGCTATTTGAATGCTACCGTGATCATATTTTCGATCGCAGTGTGGAATGCAAATTTAAAAATATCACGTTGGAACGTAAGAATTCTGATCTGAACGAAAAAATGACTGTCGCAAATATCGTTGATACATGAAAAATGTCACGTAAGGCAGTATGAGGACCTTAATTGACTAGGATTTAAACATATTTGATCGTTCTCGCATTCATATTGATCACTTTATTGTCTCATGTAAGTTAAGCGATATCCCATTCAAATGGGGAGTCACTCAAAAAAGTCAAAAATCACACTATCTCAAAAATCCCTGTTTAACTAACGAAAACCATGGCGACAGTTTTAATACGTTCTATAACAAAGACACAATGCTATTTGAATGCTACCGTGATCATATTTTCGATCGCAGTGTGGAATGCAAATTTAAAAATATCACGTTGGAACGTAAGAATTCTGATCTGAACGAAAAAATGACTGTCGCAAATATCGTTGATACATGAAAAATGTCACGTAAGGCAGTATGAGGACCTTAATCGA
Organism: Ischnura elegans; assembly: GCF_921293095.1. NCBI lineage: Eukaryota > Metazoa > Arthropoda > Insecta > Odonata > Coenagrionidae > Ischnura > Ischnura elegans. Next base: position 61,886 of record NW_025791728.1, read on the forward strand.
CTAGGATTTAAACATATTTGATCGTTCTCGCATTCATATTGATCACTTTATTGTCTCATGTAAGTTAAGCGATATCCCATTCAAATGGGGAGTCACTCAAAAAAGTCAAAAATCAGACTATCTCAAAAATCCCTGTTTAACTAACGAAAACCATGGCGACAGTTTTAATACGTTCTATAACAAAGACACAATGCTATTTGAATGCTACCGTGATCATATTTTCGATCGCAGTGTGGAATGCAAATTTAAAAATATCACGTTGGAACGTAAGAATTCTGATCTGAACGAAAAAATGACTGTCGCAAATATCGTTGATACATGAAAAATGTCACGTAAGGCAGTATGAGGACCTTAATTGACTAGGATTTAAACATATTTGATCGTTCTCGCATTCATATTGATCACTTTAATGTCTCATGTAAGTTAAGCAATATCCCATTCAAATGGGGAGTCACTCAAAAAAGTCAAAAATCAGACTATCTCAAAAATCCCTGTTTAACTAACGAAAACCATGGCGACAGTTTTAATACGTTCTATAACAAAGACACAATGCTATTTGAATGCTACCGTGATCATATTTTCGATCGCAGTGTGGAATGCAAATTTAAAAATATCACGTTGGAACGTAAGAATTCTGATCTGAACGAAAAAATGACTGTCGCAAATATCGTTGATACATGAAAAATGTCACGTAAGGCAGTATGAGGACCTTAATTGACTAGGATTTAAACATATTTGATCGTTCTCGCATTCATATTGATCACTTTATTGTCTCATGTAAGTTAAGCGATATCCCATTCAAATGGGGAGTCACTCAAAAAAGTCAAAAATCACACTATCTCAAAAATCCCTGTTTAACTAACGAAAACCATGGCGACAGTTTTAATACGTTCTATAACAAAGACACAATGCTATTTGAATGCTACCGTGATCATATTTTCGATCGCAGTGTGGAATGCAAATTTAAAAATATCACGTTGGAACGTAAGAATTCTGATCTGAACGAAAAAATGACTGTCGCAAATATCGTTGATACATGAAAAATGTCACGTAAGGCAGTATGAGGACCTTAATTGACTAGGATTTAAACATATTTGATCGTTCTCGCATTCATATTGATCACTTTAATGTCTCATGTAAGTTAAGCAATATCCCATTCAAATGGGGAGTCACTCAAAAAAGTCAAAAATCAGACTATCTCAAAAATCCCTGTTTAACTAACGAAAACCATGGCGACAGTTTTAATACGTTCTATAACAAAGACACAATGCTATTTGAATGCTACCGTGATCATATTTTCGATCGCAGTGTGGAATGCAAATTTAAAAATATCACGTTGGAACGTAAGAATTCTGATCTGAACGAAAAAATGACTGTCGCAAATATCGTTGATACATGAAAAATGTCACGTAAGGCAGTATGAGGACCTTAATTGACTAGGATTTAAACATATTTGATCGTTCTCGCATTCATATTGATCACTTTATTGTCTCATGTAAGTTAAGCGATATCCCATTCAAATGGGGAGTCACTCAAAAAAGTCAAAAATCACACTATCTCAAAAATCCCTGTTTAACTAACGAAAACCATGGCGACAGTTTTAATACGTTCTATAACAAAGACACAATGCTATTTGAATGCTACCGTGATCATATTTTCGATCGCAGTGTGGAATGCAAATTTAAAAATATCACGTTGGAACGTAAGAATTCTGATCTGAACGAAAAAATGACTGTCGCAAATATCGTTGATACATGAAAAATGTCACGTAAGGCAGTATGAGGACCTTAATTGACTAGGATTTAAACATATTTGATCGTTCTCGCATTCATATTGATCACTTTATTGTCTCATGTAAGTTAAGCGATATCCCATTCAAATGGGGAGTCACTCAAAAAAGTCAAAAATCACACTATCTCAAAAATCCCTGTTTAACTAACGAAAACCATGGCGACAGTTTTAATACGTTCTATAACAAAGACACAATGCTATTTGAATGCTACCGTGATCATATTTTCGATCGCAGTGTGGAATGCAAATTTAAAAATATCACGTTGGAACGTAAGAATTCTGATCTGAACGAAAAAATGACTGTCGCAAATATCGTTGATACATGAAAAATGTCACGTAAGGCAGTATGAGGACCTTAATCGACTAGGATTTAAACATATTTGATCGTTCTCGCATTCATATTGATCACTTTATTGTCTCATGTAAGTTAAGCGATATCCCATTCAAATGGGGAGTCACTCAAAAAAGTCAAAAATCAGACTATCTCAAAAATCCCTGTTTAACTAACGAAAACCATGGCGACAGTTTTAATACGTTCTATAACAAAGACACAATGCTATTTGAATGCTACCGTGATCATATTTTCGATCGCAGTGTGGAATGCAAATTTAAAAATATCACGTTGGAACGTAAGAATTCTGATCTGAACGAAAAAATGACTGTCGCAAATATCGTTGATACATGAAAAATGTCACGTAAGGCAGTATGAGGACCTTAATTGACTAGGATTTAAACATATTTGATCGTTCTCGCATTCATATTGATCACTTTAATGTCTCATGTAAGTTAAGCAATATCCCATTCAAATGGGGAGTCACTCAAAAAAGTCAAAAATCAGACTATCTCAAAAATCCCTGTTTAACTAACGAAAACCATGGCGACAGTTTTAATACGTTCTATAACAAAGACACAATGCTATTTGAATGCTACCGTGATCATATTTTCGATCGCAGTGTGGAATGCAAATTTAAAAATATCACGTTGGAACGTAAGAATTCTGATCTGAACGAAAAAATGACTGTCGCAAATATCGTTGATACATGAAAAATGTCACGTAAGGCAGTATGAGGACCTTAATTGACTAGGATTTAAACATATTTGATCGTTCTCGCATTCATATTGATCACTTTATTGTCTCATGTAAGTTAAGCGATATCCCATTCAAATGGGGAGTCACTCAAAAAAGTCAAAAATCAGACTATCTCAAAAATCCCTGTTTAACTAACGAAAACCATGGCGACAGTTTTAATACGTTCTATAACAAAGACACAATGCTATTTGAATGCTACCGTGATCATATTTTCGATCGCAGTGTGGAATGCAAATTTAAAAATATCACGTTGGAACGTAAGAATTCTGATCTGAACGAAAAAATGACTGTCGCAAATATCGTTGATACATGAAAAATGTCACGTAAGGCAGTATGAGGACCTTAATTGACTAGGATTTAAACATATTTGATCGTTCTCGCATTCATATTGATCACTTTATTGTCTCATGTAAGTTAAGCGATATCCCATTCAAATGGGGAGTCACTCAAAAAAGTCAAAAATCACACTATCTCAAAAATCCCTGTTTAACTAACGAAAACCATGGCGACAGTTTTAATACGTTCTATAACAAAGACACAATGCTATTTGAATGCTACCGTGATCATATTTTCGATCGCAGTGTGGAATGCAAATTTAAAAATATCACGTTGGAACGTAAGAATTCTGATCTGAACGAAAAAATGACTGTCGCAAATATCGTTGATACATGAAAAATGTCACGTAAGGCAGTATGAGGACCTTAATTGACTAGGATTTAAACATATTTGATCGTTCTCGCATTCATATTGATCACTTTATTGTCTCATGTAAGTTAAGCGATATCCCATTCAAATGGGGAGTCACTCAAAAAAGTCAAAAATCACACTATCTCAAAAATCCCTGTTTAACTAACGAAAACCATGGCGACAGTTTTAATACGTTCTATAACAAAGACACAATGCTATTTGAATGCTACCGTGATCATATTTTCGATCGCAGTGTGGAATGCAAATTTAAAAATATCACGTTGGAACGTAAGAATTCTGATCTGAACGAAAAAATGACTGTCGCAAATATCGTTGATACATGAAAAATGTCACGTAAGGCAGTATGAGGACCTTAATCGACTAGGATTTAAACATATTTGATCGTTCTCGCATTCATATTGATCACTTTATTGTCTCATGTAAGTTAAGCGATATCCCATTCAAATGGGGAGTCACTCAAAAAAGTCAAAAATCAGACTATCTCAAAAATCCCTGTTTAACTAACGAAAACCATGGCGACAGTTTTAATACGTTCTATAACAAAGACACAATGCTATTTGAATGCTACCGTGATCATATTTTCGATCGCAGTGTGGAATGCAAATTTAAAAATATCACGTTGGAACGTAAGAATTCTGATCTGAACGAAAAAATGACTGTCGCAAATATCGTTGATACATGAAAAATGTCACGTAAGGCAGTATGAGGACCTTAATTGACTAGGATTTAAACATATTTGATCGTTCTCGCATTCATATTGATCACTTTAATGTCTCATGTAAGTTAAGCAATATCCCATTCAAATGGGGAGTCACTCAAAAAAGTCAAAAATCAGACTATCTCAAAAATCCCTGTTTAACTAACGAAAACCATGGCGACAGTTTTAATACGTTCTATAACAAAGACACAATGCTATTTGAATGCTACCGTGATCATATTTTCGATCGCAGTGTGGAATGCAAATTTAAAAATATCACGTTGAAACGTAAGAATTCTGATCTGAACGAAAAAATGACTGTCGCAAATATCGTTGATACATGAAAAATGTCACGTAAGGCAGTATGAGGACCTTAATTGACTAGGATTTAAACATATTTGATTGTTCTCGCATTCATATTGATCACTTTAATGTCTCATGTAAGTTAAGCAATATCCCATTCAAATGGGGAGTCACTCAAAAAAGTCAAAAATCAGACTATCTCAAAAATCCCTGTTTAACTAACGAAAACCATGGCGACAGTTTTAATACGTTCTATAACAAAGACACAATGCTATTTGAATGCTACCGTGATCATATTTTCGATCGCAGTGTGGAATGCAAATTTAAAAATATCACGTTGGAACGTAAGAATTCTGATCTGAACGAAAAAATGACTGTCGCAAATATCGTTGATACATGAAAAATGTCACGTAAGGCAGTATGAGGACCTTAATTGACTAGGATTTAAACATATTTGATCGTTCTCGCATTCATATTGATCACTTTATTGTCTCATGTAAGTTAAGCGATATCCCATTCAAATGGGGAGTCACTCAAAAAAGTCAAAAATCAGACTATCTCAAAAATCCCTGTTTAACTAACGAAAACCATGGCGACAGTTTTAATACGTTCTATAACAAAGACACAATGCTATTTGAATGCTACCGTGATCATATTTTCGATCGCAGTGTGGAATGCAAATTTAAAAATATCACGTTGGAACGTAAGAATTCTGATCTGAACGAAAAAATGACTGTCGCAAATATCGTTGATACATGAAAAATGTCACGTAAGGCAGTATGAGGACCTTAATTGACTAGGATTTAAACATATTTGATCGTTCTCGCATTCATATTGATCACTTTATTGTCTCATGTAAGTTAAGCGATATCCCATTCAAATGGGGAGTCACTCAAAAAAGTCAAAAATCACACTATCTCAAAAATCCCTGTTTAACTAACGAAAACCATGGCGACAGTTTTAATACGTTCTATAACAAAGACACAATGCTATTTGAATGCTACCGTGATCATATTTTCGATCGCAGTGTGGAATGCAAATTTAAAAATATCACGTTGGAACGTAAGAATTCTGATCTGAACGAAAAAATGACTGTCGCAAATATCGTTGATACATGAAAAATGTCACGTAAGGCAGTATGAGGACCTTAATTGACTAGGATTTAAACATATTTGATCGTTCTCGCATTCATATTGATCACTTTATTGTCTCATGTAAGTTAAGCGATATCCCATTCAAATGGGGAGTCACTCAAAAAAGTCAAAAATCAGACTATCTCAAAAATCCCTGTTTAACTAACGAAAACCATGGCGACAGTTTTAATACGTTCTATAACAAAGACACAATGCTATTTGAATGCTACCGTGATCATATTTTCGATCGCAGTGTGGAATGCAAATTTAAAAATATCACGTTGGAACGTAAGAATTCTGATCTGAACGAAAAAATGACTGTCGCAAATATCGTTGATACATGAAAAATGTCACGTAAGGCAGTATGAGGACCTTAATTGACTAGGATTTAAACATATTTGATCGTTCTCGCATTCATATTGATCACTTTAATGTCTCATGTAAGTTAAGCAATATCCCATTCAAATGGGGAGTCACTCAAAAAAGTCAAAAATCAGACTATCTCAAAAATCCCTGTTTAACTAACGAAAACCATGGCGACAGTTTTAATACGTTCTATAACAAAGACACAATGCTATTTGAATGCTACCGTGATCATATTTTCGATCGCAGTGTGGAATGCAAATTTAAAAATATCACGTTGAAACGTAAGAATTCTGATCTGAACGAAAAAATGACTGTCGCAAATATCGTTGATACATGAAAAATGTCACGTAAGGCAGTATGAGGACCTTAATTGACTAGGATTTAAACATATTTGATCGTTCTCGCATTCATATTGATCACTTTATTGTCTCATGTAAGTTAAGCGATATCCCATTCAAATGGGGAGTCACTCAAAAAAGTCAAAAATCACACTATCTCAAAAATCCCTGTTTAACTAACGAAAACCATGGCGACAGTTTTAATACGTTCTATAACAAAGACACAATGCTATTTGAATGCTACCGTGATCATATTTTCGATCGCAGTGTGGAATGCAAATTTAAAAATATCACGTTGGAACGTAAGAATTCTGATCTGAACGAAAAAATGACTGTCGCAAATATCGTTGATACATGAAAAATGTCACGTAAGGCAGTATGAGGACCTTAATTGACTAGGATTTAAACATATTTGATCGTTCTCGCATTCATATTGATCACTTTAATGTCTCATGTAAGTTAAGCAATATCCCATTCAAATGGGGAGTCACTCAAAAAAGTCAAAAATCAGACTATCTCAAAAATCCCTGTTTAACTAACGAAAACCATGGCGACAGTTTTAATACGTTCTATAACAAAGACACAATGCTATTTGAATGCTACCGTGATCATATTTTCGATCGCAGTGTGGAATGCAAATTTAAAAATATCACGTTGGAACGTAAGAATTCTGATCTGAACGAAAAAATGACTGTCGCAAATATCGTTGATACATGAAAAATGTCACGTAAGGCAGTATGAGGACCTTAATTGACTAGGATTTAAACATATTTGATCGTTCTCGCATTCATATTGATCACTTTATTGTCTCATGTAAGTTAAGCGATATCCCATTCAAATGGGGAGTCACTCAAAAAAGTCAAAAATCACACTATCTCAAAAATCCCTGTTTAACTAACGAAAACCATGGCGACAGTTTTAATACGTTCTATAACAAAGACACAATGCTATTTGAATGCTACCGTGATCATATTTTCGATCGCAGTGTGGAATGCAAATTTAAAAATATCACGTTGGAACGTAAGAATTCTGATCTGAACGAAAAAATGACTGTCGCAAATATCGTTGATACATGAAAAATGTCACGTAAGGCAGTATGAGGACCTTAATTGACTAGGATTTAAACATATTTGATCGTTCTCGCATTCATATTGATCACTTTATTGTCTCATGTAAGTTAAGCGATATCCCATTCAAATGGGGAGTCACTCAAAAAAGTCAAAAATCACACTATCTCAAAAATCCCTGTTTAACTAACGATAACCATGGCGACAGTTTTAATACGTTCTATAACAAAGACACAATGCTATTTGAATGCTACCGTGATCATATTTTCGATCGCAGTGTGGAATGCAAATTTAAAAATATCACGTTGGAACGTAAGAATTCTGATCTGAACGAAAAAATGACTGTCGCAAATATCGTTGATACATGAAAAATGTCACGTAAGGCAGTATGAGGACCTTAATCGACTAGGATTTAAACATATTTGATCGTTCTCGCATTCATATTGATCACTTTATTGTCTCATGTAAGTTAAGCGATATCCCATTCAAATGGGGAGTCACTCAAAAAAGTCAAAAATCAGACTATCTCAAAAATCCCTGTTTAACTAACGAAAACCATGGCGACAGTTTTAATACGTTCTATAACAAAGACACAATGCTATTTGAATGCTACCGTGATCATATTTTCGATCGCAGTGTGGAATGCAAATTTAAAAATATCACGTTGGAACGTAAGAATTCTGATCTGAACGAAAAAATGACTGTCGCAAATATCGTTGATACATGAAAAATGTCACGTAAGGCAGTATGAGGACCTTAATTGACTAGGATTTAAACATATTTGATCGTTCTCGCATTCATATTGATCACTTTAATGTCTCATGTAAGTTAAGCAATATCCCATTCAAATGGGGAGTCACTCAAAAAAGTCAAAAATCAGACTATCTCAAAAATCCCTGTTTAACTAACGAAAACCATGGCGACAGTTTTAATACGTTCTATAACAAAGACACAATGCTATTTGAATGCTACCGTGATCATATTTTCGATCGCAGTGTGGAATGCAAATTTAAAAATATCACGTTGGAACGTAAGAATTCTGATCTGAACGAAAAAATGACTGTCGCAAATATCGTTGATACATGAAAAATGTCACGTAAGGCAGTATGAGGACCTTAATTGACTAGGATTTAAACATATTTGATCGTTCTCGCATTCATATTGATCACTTTATTGTCTCATGTAAGTTAAGCGATATCCCATTCAAATGGGGAGTCACTCAAAAAAGTCAAAAATCACACTATCTCAAAAATCCCTGTTTAACTAACGAAAACCATGGCGACAGTTTTAATACGTTCTATAACAAAGACACAATGCTATTTGAATGCTACCGTGATCATATTTTCGATCGCAGTGTGGAATGCAAATTTAAAAATATCACGTTGGAACGTAAGAATTCTGATCTGAACGAAAAAATGACTGTCGCAAATATCGTTGATACATGAAAAATGTCACGTAAGGCAGTATGAGGACCTTAATCGACTAGGATTTAAACATATTTGATCGTTCTCGCATTCATATTGATCACTTTATTGTCTCATGTAAGTTAAGCGATATCCCATTCAAATGGGGAGTCACTCAAAAAAGTCAAAAATCAGACTATCTCAAAAATCCCTGTTTAACTAACGAAAACCATGGCGACAGTTTTAATACGTTCTATAACAAAGACACAATGCTATTTGAATGCTACCGTGATCATATTTTCGATCGCAGTGTGGAATGCAAATTTAAAAATATCACGTTGGAACGTAAGAATTCTGATCTGAACGAAAAAATGACTGTCGCAAATATCGTTGATACATGAAAAATGTCACGTAAGGCAGTATGAGGACCTTAATTGACTAGGATTTAAACATATTTGATCGTTCTCGCATTCATATTGATCACTTTAATGTCTCATGTAAGTTAAGCAATATCCCATTCAAATGGGGAGTCACTCAAAAAAGTCAAAAATCAGACTATCTCAAAAATCCCTGTTTAACTAACGAAAACCATGGCGACAGTTTTAATACGTTCTATAACAAAGACACAATGCTATTTGAATGCTACCGTGATCATATTTTCGATCGCAGTGTGGAATGCAAATTTAAAAATATCACGTTGGAACGTAAGAATTCTGATCTGAACGAAAAAATGACTGTCGCAAATATCGTTGATACATGAAAAATGTCACGTAAGGCAGTATGAGGACCTTAATTGACTAGGATTTAAACATATTTGATCGTTCTCGCATTCATATTGATCACTTTATTGTCTCATGTAAGTTAAGCGATATCCCATTCAAATGGGGAGTCACTCAAAAAAGTCAAAAATCACACTATCTCAAAAATCCCTGTTTAACTAACGAAAACCATGGCGACAGTTTTAATACGTTCTATAACAAAGACACAATGCTATTTGAATGCTACCGTGATCATATTTTCGATCGCAGTGTGGAATGCAAATTTAAAAATATCACGTTGGAACGTAAGAATTCTGATCTGAACGAAAAAATGACTGTCGCAAATATCGTTGATACATGAAAAATGTCACGTAAGGCAGTATGAGGACCTTAATCGACTAGGATTTAAACATATTTGATCGTTCTCGCATTCATATTGATCACTTTATTGTCTCATGTAAGTTAAGCGATATCCCATTCAAATGGGGAGTCACTCAAAAAAGTCAAAAATCAGACTATCTCAAAAATCCCTGTTTAACTAACGAAAACCATGGCGACAGTTTTAATACGTTCTATAACAAAGACACAATGCTATTTGAATGCTACCGTGATCATATTTTCGATCGCAGTGTGGAATGCAAATTTAAAAATATCACGTTGGAACGTAAGAATTCTGATCTGAACGAAAAAATGACTGTCGCAAATATCGTTGATACATGAAAAATGTCACGTAAGGCAGTATGAGGACCTTAATTGACTAGGATTTAAACATATTTGATCGTTCTCGCATTCATATTGATCACTTTATTGTCTCATGTAAGTTAAGCGATATCCCATTCAAATGGGGAGTCACTCAAAAAAGTCAAAAATGAGACTATCTCAAAAATCCCTGTTTAACTAACGAAAACCATGGCGACAGTTTTAATACGTTCTATAACAAAGACACAATGCTATTTGAATGCTACCGTGATCATATTTTCGATCGCAGTGTGGAATGCAAATTTAAAAATATCACGTTGGAACGTAAGAATTCTGATCTGAACGAAAAAATGACTGTCGCAAATATCGTTGATACATGAAAAATGTCACGTAAGGCAGTATGAGGACCTTAATTGACTAGGATTTAAACATATTTGATCGTTCTCGCATTCATATTGATCACTTTATTGTCTCATGTAAGTTAAGCGATATCCCATTCAAATGGGGAGTCACTCAAAAAAGTCAAAAATCACACTATCTCAAAAATCCCTGTTTAACTAACGAAAACCATGGCGACAGTTTTAATACGTTCTATAACAAAGACACAATGCTATTTGAATGCTACCGTGATCATATTTTCGATCGCAGTGTGGAATGCAAATTTAAAAATATCACGTTGGAACGTAAGAATTCTGATCTGAACGAAAAAATGACTGTCGCAAATATCGTTGATACATGAAAAATGTCACGTAAGGCAGTATGAGGACCTTAATCGACTAGGATTTAAACATATTTGATCGTTCTCGCATTCATATTGATCACTTTATTGTCTCATGTAAGTTAAGCGATATCCCATTCAAATGGGGAGTCACTCAAAAAAGTCAAAAATCAGACTATCTCAAAAATCCCTGTTTAACTAACGAAAACCATGGCGACAGTTTTAATACGTTCTATAACAAAGACACAATGCTATTTGAATGCTACCGTGATCATATTTTCGATCGCAGTGTGGAATGCAAATTTAAAAATATCACGTTGGAACGTAAGAATTCTGATCTGAACGAAAAAATGACTGTCGCAAATATCGTTGATACATGAAAAATGTCACGTAAGGCAGTATGAGGACCTTAATTGACTAGGATTTAAACATATTTGATCGTTCTCGCATTCATATTGATCACTTTATTGTCTCATGTAAGTTAAGCGATATCCCATTCAAATGGGGAGTCACTCAAAAAAGTCAAAAATCACACTATCTCAAAAATCCCTGTTTAACTAACGAAAACCATGGCGACAGTTTTAATACGTTCTATAACAAAGACACAATGCTATTTGAATGCTACCGTGATCATATTTTCGATCGCAGTGTGGAATGCAAATTTAAAAATATCACGTTGGAACGTAAGAATTCTGATCTGAACGAAAAAATGACTGTCGCAAATATCGTTGATACATGAAAAATGTCACGTAAGGCAGTATGAGGACCTTAATCGACTAGGATTTAAACATATTTGATCGTTCTCGCATTCATATTGATCACTTTATTGTCTCATGTAAGTTAAGCGATATCCCATTCAAATGGGGAGTCACTCAAAAAAGTCAAAAATCAGACTATCTCAAAAATCCCTGTTTAACTAACGAAAACCATGGCGACAGTTTTAATACGTTCTATAACAAAGACACAATGCTATTTGAATGCTACCGTGATCATATTTTCGATCGCAGTGTGGAATGCAAATTTAAAAATATCACGTTGGAACGTAAGAATTCTGATCTGAACGAAAAAATGACTGTCGCAAATATCGTTGATACATGAAAAATGTCACGTAAGGCAGTATGAGGACCTTAATTGACTAGGATTTAAACATATTTGATCGTTCTCGCATTCATATTGATCACTTTAATGTCTCATGTAAGTTAAGCAATATCCCATTCAAATGGGGAGTCACTCAAAAAAGTCAAAAATCAGACTATCTCAAAAATCCCTGTTTAACTAACGAAAACCATGGCGACAGTTTTAATACGTTCTATAACAAAGACACAATGCTATTTGAATGCTACCGTGATCATATTTTCGATCGCAGTGTGGAATGCAAATTTAAAAATATCACGTTGGAACGTAAGAATTCTGATCTGAACGAAAAAATGACTGTCGCAAATATCGTTGATACATGAAAAATGTCACGTAAGGCAGTATGAGGACCTTAATTGACTAGGATTTAAACATATTTGATCGTTCTCGCATTCATATTGATCACTTTATTGTCTCATGTAAGTTAAGCGATATCCCATTCAAATGGGGAGTCACTCAAAAAAGTCAAAAATCACACTATCTCAAAAATCCCTGTTTAACTAACGAAAACCATGGCGACAGTTTTAATACGTTCTATAACAAAGACACAATGCTATTTGAATGCTACCGTGATCATATTTTCGATCGCAGTGTGGAATGCAAATTTAAAAATATCACGTTGGAACGTAAGAATTCTGATCTGAACGAAAAAATGACTGTCGCAAATATCGTTGATACATGAAAAATGTCACGTAAGGCAGTATGAGGACCTTAATCGACTAGGATTTAAACATATTTGATCGTTCTCGCATTCATATTGATCACTTTATTGTCTCATGTAAGTTAAGCGATATCCCATTCAAATGGGGAGTCACTCAAAAAAGTCAAAAATCAGACTATCTCAAAAATCCCTGTTTAACTAACGAAAACCATGGCGACAGTTTTAATACGTTCTATAACAAAGACACAATGCTATTTGAATGCTACCGTGATCATATTTTCGATCGCAGTGTGGAATGCAAATTTAAAAATATCACGTTGGAACGTAAGAATTCTGATCTGAACGAAAAAATGACTGTCGCAAATATCGTTGATACATGAAAAATGTCACGTAAGGCAGTATGAGGACCTTAATTGACTAGGATTTAAACATATTTGATCGTTCTCGCATTCATATTGATCACTTTATTGTCTCATGTAAGTTAAGCGATATCCCATTCAAATGGGGAGTCACTCAAAAAAGTCAAAAATCACACTATCTCAAAAATCCCTGTTTAACTAACGAAAACCATGGCGACAGTTTTAATACGTTCTATAACAAAGACACAATGCTATTTGAATGCTACCGTGATCATATTTTCGATCGCAGTGTGGAATGCAAATTTAAAAATATCACGTTGGAACGTAAGAATTCTGATCTGAACGAAAAAATGACTGTCGCAAATATCGTTGATACATGAAAAATGTCACGTAAGGCAGTATGAGGACCTTAATCGACTAGGATTTAAACATATTTGATCGTTCTCGCATTCATATTGATCACTTTATTGTCTCATGTAAGTTAAGCGATATCCCATTCAAATGGGGAGTCACTCAAAAAAGTCAAAAATCAGACTATCTCAAAAATCCCTGTTTAACTAACGAAAACCATGGCGACAGTTTTAATACGTTCTATAACAAAGACACAATGCTATTTGAATGCTACCGTGATCATATTTTCGATCGCAGTGTGGAATGCAAATTTAAAAATATCACGTTGGAACGTAAGAATTCTGATCTGAACGAAAAAATGACTGTCGCAAATATCGTTGATACATGAAAAATGTCACGTAAGGCAGTATGAGGACCTTAATTGACTAGGATTTAAACATATTTGATCGTTCTCGCATTCATATTGATCACTTTAATGTCTCATGTAAGTTAAGCAATATCCCATTCAAATGGGGAGTCACTCAAAAAAGTCAAAAATCAGACTATCTCAAAAATCCCTGTTTAACTAACGAAAACCATGGCGACAGTTTTAATACGTTCTATAACAAAGACACAATGCTATTTGAATGCTACCGTGATCATATTTTCGATCGCAGTGTGGAATGCAAATTTAAAAATATCACGTTGGAACGTAAGAATTCTGATCTGAACGAAAAAATGACTGTCGCAAATATCGTTGATACATGAAAAATGTCACGTAAGGCAGTATGAGGACCTTAATTGACTAGGATTTAAACATATTTGATCGTTCTCGCATTCATATTGATCACTTTATTGTCTCATGTAAGTTTAGCGATATCCCATTCAAATGGGGAGTCACTCAAAAAAGTCAAAAATCACACTATCTCAAAAATCCCTGTTTAACTAACGAAAACCATGGCGACAGTTTTAATACGTTCTATAACAAAGACACAATGCTATTTGAATGCTACCGTGATCATATTTTCGATCGCAGTGTGGAATGCAAATTTAAAAATATCACGTTGGAACGTAAGAATTCTGATCTGAACGAAAAAATGACTGTCGCAAATATCGTTGATACATGAAAAATGTCACGTAAGGCAGTATGAGGACCTTAATCGACTAGGATTTAAACATATTTGATCGTTCTCGCATTCATATTGATCACTTTATTGTCTCATGTAAGTTAAGCGATATCCCATTCAAATGGGGAGTCACTCAAAAAAGTCAAAAATCAGACTATCTCAAAAATCCCTGTTTAACTAACGAAAACCATGGCGACAGTTTTAATACGTTCTATAACAAAGACACAATGCTATTTGAATGCTACCGTGATCATATTTTCGATCGCAGTGTGGAATGCAAATTTAAAAATATCACGTTGGAACGTAAGAATTCTGATCTGAACGAAAAAATGACTGTCGCAAATATCGTTGATACATGAAAAATGTCACGTAAGGCAGTATGAGGACCTTAATTGACTAGGATTTAAACATATTTGATCGTTCTCGCATTCATATTGATCACTTTATTGTCTCATGTAAGTTAAGCGATATCCCATTCAAATGGGGAGTCACTCAAAAAAGTCAAAAATCACACTATCTCAAAAATCCCTGTTTAACTAACGAAAACCATGGCGACAGTTTTAATACGTTCTATAACAAAGACACAATGCTATTTGAATGCTACCGTGATCATATTTTCGATCGCAGTGTGGAATGCAAATTTAAAAATATCACGTTGGAACGTAAGAATTCTGATCTGAACGAAAAAATGACTGTCGCAAATATCGTTGATACATGAAAAATGTCACGTAAGGCAGTATGAGGACCTTAATCGACTAGGATTTAAACATATTTGATCGTTCTCGCATTCATATTGATCACTTTATTGTCTCATGTAAGTTAAGCGATATCCCATTCAAATGGGGAGTCACTCAAAAAAGTCAAAAATCAGACTATCTCAAAAATCCCTGTTTAACTAACGAAAACCATGGCGACAGTTTTAATACGTTCTATAACAAAGACACAATGCTATTTGAATGCTACCGTGATCATATTTTCGATCGCAGTGTGGAATGCAAATTTAAAAATATCACGTTGGAACGTAAGAATTCTGATCTGAACGAAAAAATGACTGTCGCAAATATCGTTGATACATGAAAAATGTCACGTAAGGCAGTATGAGGACCTTAATCGACTAGGATTTAAACATATTTGATCGTTCTCGCATTCATATTGATCACTTTATTGTCTCATGTAAGTTAAGCGATATCCCATTCAAATGGGGAGTCACTCAAAAAAGTCAAAAATCAGACTATCTCAAAAATCCCTGTTTAACTAACGAAAACCATGGCGACAGTTTTAATACGTTCTATAACAAAGACACAATGCTATTTGAATGCTACCGTGATCATATTTTCGATCGCAGTGTGGAATGCAAATTTAAAAATATCACGTTGGAACGTAAGAATTCTGATCTGAACGAAAAAATGACTGTCGCAAATATCGTTGATACATGAAAAATGTCACGTAAGGCAGTATGAGGACCTTAATTGACTAGGATTTAAACATATTTGATCGTTCTCGCATTCATATTGATCACTTTATTGTCTCATGTAAGTTAAGCGATATCCCATTCAAATGGGGAGTCACTCAAAAAAGTCAAAAATCAGACTATCTCAAAAATCCCTGTTTAACTAACGAAAACCATGGCGACAGTTTTAATACGTTCTATAACAAAGACACAATGCTATTTGAATGCTACCGTGATCATATTTTCGATCGCAGTGTGGAATGCAAATTTAAAAATATCACGTTGGAACGTAAGAATTCTGATCTGAACGAAAAAATGACTGTCGCAAATATCGTTGATACATGAAAAATGTCACGTAAGGCAGTATGAGGACCTTAATCGACTAGGATTTAAACATATTTGATCGTTCTCGCATTCATATTGATCACTTTATTGTCTCATGTAAGTTAAGCGATATCCCATTCAAATGGGGAGTCACTCAAAAAAGTCAAAAATCACACTATCTCAAAAATCCCTGTTTAACTAACGAAAACCATGGCGACAGTTTTAATACGTTCTATAACAAAGACACAATGCTATTTGAATGCTACCGTGATCATATTTTCGATCGCAGTGTGGAATGCAAATTTAAAAATATCACGTTGGAACGTAAGAATTCTGATCTGAACGAAAAAATGACTGTCGCAAATATCGTTGATACATGAAAAATGTCACGTAAGGCAGTATGAGGACCTTAATCGACTAGGATTTAAACATATTTGATCGTTCTCGCATTCATATTGATCACTTTATTGTCTCATGTAAGTTAAGCGATATCCCATTCAAATGGGGAGTCACTCAAAAAAGTCAAAAATCAGACTATCTCAAAAATCCCTGTTTAACTAACGAAAACCATGGCGACAGTTTTAATACGTTCTATAACAAAGACACAATGCTATTTGAATGCTACCGTGATCATATTTTCGATCGCAGTGTGGAATGCAAATTTAAAAATATCACGTTGGAACGTAAGAATTCTGATCTGAACGAAAAAATGACTGTCGCAAATATCGTTGATACATGAAAAATGTCACGTAAGGCAGTATGAGGACCTTAATTGACTAGGATTTAAACATATTTGATCGTTCTCGCATTCATATTGATCACTTTAATGTCTCATGTAAGTTAAGCAATATCCCATTCAAATGGGGAGTCACTCAAAAAAGTCAAAAATCACACTATCTCAAAAATCCCTGTTTAACTAACGAAAACCATGGCGACAGTTTTAATACGTTCTATAACAAAGACACAATGCTATTTGAATGCTACCGTGATCATATTTTCGATCGCAGTGTGGAATGCAAATTTAAAAATATCACGTTGGAACGTAAGAATTCTGATCTGAACGAAAAAATGACTGTCGCAAATATCGTTGATACATGAAAAATGTCACGTAAGGCAGTATGAGGACCTTAATCGACTAGGATTTAAACATATTTGATCGTTCTCGCATTCATATTGATCACTTTATTGTCTCATGTAAGTTAAGCGATATCCCATTCAAATGGGGAGTCACTCAAAAAAGTCAAAAATCAGACTATCTCAAAAATCCCTGTTTAACTAACGAAAACCATGGCGACAGTTTTAATACGTTCTATAACAAAGGACACAATGCTATTTGAATGCTACCGTGATCATATTTTCGATCGCAGTGTGGAATGCAAATTTAAAAATATCACGTTGGAACGTAAGAATTCTGATCTGAACGAAAAAATGACTGTCGCAAATATCGTTGATACATGAAAAATGTCACGTAAGGCAGTATGAGGACCTTAATTGACTAGGATTTAAACATATTTGATCGTTCTCGCATTCATATTGATCACTTTAATGTCTCATGTAAGTTAAGCAATATCCCATTCAAATGGGGAGTCACTCAAAAAAGTCAAAAATCAGACTATCTCAAAAATCCCTGTTTAACTAACGAAAACCATGGCGACAGTTTTAATACGTTCTATAACAAAGACACAATGCTATTTGAATGCTACCGTGATCATATTTTCGATCGCAGTGTGGAATGCAAATTAAAAATATCACGTTGGAACGTAAGAATTCTGATCTGAACGAAAAAATGACTGTCGCAAATATCGTTGATACATGAAAAATGTCACGTAAGGCAGTATGAGGACCTTAATTGACTAGGATTTAAACATATTTGATCGTTCTCGCATTCATATTGATCACTTTATTGTCTCATGTAAGTTTAGCGATATCCCATTCAAATGGGGAGTCACTCAAAAAAGTCAAAAATCACACTATCTCAAAAATCCCTGTTTAACTAACGAAAACCATGGCGACAGTTTTAATACGTTCTATAACAAAGACACAATGCTATTTGAATGCTACCGTGATCATATTTTCGATCGCAGTGTGGAATGCAAATTTAAAAATATCACGTTGGAACGTAAGAATTCTGATCTGAACGAAAAAATGACTGTCGCAAATATCGTTGATACATGAAAAATGTCACGTAAGGCAGTATGAGGACCTTAATCGACTAGGATTTAAACATATTTGATCGTTCTCGCATTCATATTGATCACTTTATTGTCTCATGTAAGTTAAGCGATATCCCATTCAAATGGGGAGTCACTCAAAAAAGTCAAAAATCAGACTATCTCAAAAATCCCTGTTTAACTAACGAAAACCATGGCGACAGTTTTAATACGTTCTATAACAAAGACACAATGCTATTTGAATGCTACCGTGATCATATTTTCGATCGCAGTGTGGAATGCAAATTTAAAAATATCACGTTGGAACGTAAGAATTCTGATCTGAACGAAAAAATGACTGTCGCAAATATCGTTGATACATGAAAAATGTCACGTAAGGCAGTATGAGGACCTTAATTGACTAGGATTTAAACATATTTGATCGTTCTCGCATTCATATTGATCACTTTATTGTCTCATGTAAGTTAAGCGATATCCCATTCAAATGGGGAGTCACTCAAAAAAGTCAAAAATCACACTATCTCAAAAATCCCTGTTTAACTAACGAAAACCATGGCGACAGTTTTAATACGTTCTATAACAAAGACACAATGCTATTTGAATGCTACCGTGATCATATTTTCGATCGCAGTGTGGAATGCAAATTTAAAAATATCACGTTGGAACGTAAGAATTCTGATCTGAACGAAAAAATGACTGTCGCAAATATCGTTGATACATGAAAAATGTCACGTAAGGCAGTATGAGGACCTTAATCGACTAGGATTTAAACATATTTGATCGTTCTCGCATTCATATTGATCACTTTATTGTCTCATGTAAGTTAAGCGATATCCCATTCAAATGGGGAGTCACTCAAAAAAGTCAAAAATCAGACTATCTCAAAAATCCTGTTTAACTAACGAAAACCATGGCGACAGTTTTAATACGTTCTATAACAAAGACACAATGCTATTTGAATGCTACCGTGATCATATTTTCGATCGCAGTGTGGAATGCAAATTTAAAAATATCACGTTGGAACGTAAGAATTCTGATCTGAACGAAAAAATGACTGTCGCAAATATCGTTGATACATGAAAAATGTCACGTAAGGCAGTATGAGGACCTTAATTGACTAGGATTTAAACATATTTGATCGTTCTCGCATTCATATTGATCACTTTAATGTCTCATGTAAGTTAAGCAATATCCCATTCAAATGGGGAGTCACTCAAAAAAGTCAAAAATCAGACTATCTCAAAAATCCCTGTTTAACTAACGAAAACCATGGCGACAGTTTTAATACGTTCTATAACAAAGACACAATGCTATTTGAATGCTACCGTGATCATATTTTCGATCGCAGTGTGGAATGCAAATTTAAAAAATATCACGTTGGAACGTAAGAATTCTGATCTGAACGAAAAAATGACTGTCGCAAATATCGTTGATACATGAAAAATGTCACGTAAGGCAGTATGAGGACCTTAATTGACTAGGATTTAAACATATTTGATCGTTCTCGCATTCATATTGATCACTTTATTGTCTCATGTAAGTTAGCGATATCCCATTCAAATGGGGAGTCACTCAAAAAAGTCAAAAATCACACTATCTCAAAAATCCCTGTTTAACTAACGAAAACCATGGCGACAGTTTTAATACGTTCTATAACAAAGACACAATGCTATTTGAATGCTACCGTGATCATATTTTCGATCGCAGTGTGGAATGCAAATTTAAAAATATCACGTTGGAACGTAAGAATTCTGATCTGAACGAAAAAATGACTGTCGCAAATATCGTTGATACATGAAAAATGTCACGTAAGGCAGTATGAGGACCTTAATCGACTAGGATTTAAACATATTTGATCGTTCTCGCATTCATATTGATCACTTTATTGTCTCATGTAAGTTAAGCGATATCCCATTCAAATGGGAGTCACTCAAAAAAGTCAAAAATCAGACTATCTCAAAAATCCCTGTTTAACTAACGAAAACCATGGCGACAGTTTTAATACGTTCTATAACAAAGACACAATGCTATTTGAATGCTACCGTGATCATATTTTCGATCGCAGTGTGAATGCAAATTTAAAAATATCACGTTGGAACGTAAGAATTCTGATCTGAACGAAAAAATGACTGTCGCAAATATCGTTGATACATGAAAAATGTCACGTAAGGCAGTATGAGGACCTTAATTGACTAGGATTTAAACATATTTGATCGTTCTCGCATTCATATTGATCACTTTATTGTCTCATGTAAGTTAAGCGATATCCCATTCAAATGGGGAGTCACTCAAAAAAAGTCAAAAATCACACTATCTCAAAAATCCCTGTTTAACTAACGAAAACCATGGCGACAGTTTTAATACGTTCTATAACAAAGACACAATGCTATTTGAATGCTACCGTGATCATATTTTCGATCGCAGTGTGGAATGCAAATTTAAAAATATCACGTTGGAACGTAAGAATTCTGATCTGAACGAAAAAAATGACTGTCGCAAATATCGTTGATACATGAAAAATGTCACGTAAGGCAGTATGAGGACCTTAATCGACTAGGATTTAAACATATTTGATCGTTCTCGCATTCATATTGATCACTTTATTGTCTCATGTAAGTTAAGCGATATCCCATTCAAATGGGGAGTCACTCAAAAAAGTCAAAAATCAGACTATCTCAAAAATCCCTGTTTAACTAACGAAAACCCATGGCGACAGTTTTAATACGTTCTATAACAAAGACACAATGCTATTTGAATGCTACCGTGATCATATTTTCGATCGCAGTGTGGAATGCAAATTTAAAAATATCACGTTGGAACGTAAGAATTCTGATCTGAACGAAAAAATGACTGTCGCAAATATCGTTGATACATGAAAAATGTCACGTAAGGCAGTATGAGGACCTTAATTGACTAGGATTTAAACATATTTGATCGTTCTCGCATTCATATTGATCACTTTAATGTCTCATGTAAGTTAAGCAATATCCCATTCAATGGGGAGTCACTCAAAAAAGTCAAAAATCAGACTATCTCAAAAATCCCTGTTTAACTAACGAAAACCATGGCGACAGTTTTAATACGTTCTATAACAAAGACACAATGCTATTTGAATGCTACCGTGATCATATTTTCGATCGCAGTGTGGAATGCAAATTTAAAAATATCACGTTGGAACGTAAGAATTCTGATCTGAACGAAAAAATGACTGTCGCAAATATCGTTGATACATGAAAAATGTCACGTAAGGCAGTATGAGGACCTTAATTGACTAGGATTTAAACATATTTGATCGTTCTCGCATTCATATTGATCACTTTATTGTCTCATGTAAGTTAAGCGATATCCCATTCAAATGGGGAGTCACTCAAAAAAGTCAAAAATCACACTATCTCAAAAATCCCTGTTTAACTAACGAAAACCATGGCGACAGTTTTAATACGTTCTATAACAAAGACACAATGCTATTTGAATGCTACCGTGATCATATTTTCGATCGCAGTGTGGAATGCAAATTTAAAAATATCACGTTGGAACGTAAGAATTCTGATCTGAACGAAAAAATGACTGTCGCAAATATCGTTGATACATGAAAAATGTCACGTAAGGCAGTATGAGGACCTTAATCGACTAGGATTTAAACATATTTGATCGTTCTCGCATTCATATTGATCACTTTATTGTCTCATGTAAGTTAAGCGATATCCCATTCAAATGGGGAGTCACTCAAAAAAAGTCAAAAATCAGACTATCTCAAAAATCCCTGTTTAACTAACGAAAACCATGGCGACAGTTTTAATACGTTCTATAACAAAGACACAATGCTATTTGAATGCTACCGTGATCATATTTTCGATCGCAGTGTGGAATGCAAATTTAAAAATATCACGTTGGAACGTAAGAATTCTGATCTGAACGAAAAAATGACTGTCGCAAATATCGTTGATACATGAAAAATGTCACGTAAGGCAGTATGAGGACCTTAATTGACTAGGATTTAAACATATTTGATCGTTCTCGCATTCATATTGATCACTTTATTGTCTCATGTAAGTTAAGCGATATCCCATTCAAATGGGGAGTCACTCAAAAAAGTCAAAAATCAGACTATCTCAAAAATCCTGTTTAACTAACGAAAACCATGGCGACAGTTTTAATACGTTCTATAACAAAGACACAATGCTATTTGAATGCTACCGTGATCATATTTTCGATCGCAGTGTGGAATGCAAATTTAAAAATATCACGTTGGAACGTAAGAATTCTGATCTGAACGAAAAAATGACTGTCGCAAATATCGTTGATACATGAAAAATGTCACGTAAGGCAGTATGAGGACCTTAATCGACTAGGATTTAAACATATTTGATCGTTCTCGCATTCATATTGATCACTTTATTGTCTCATGTAAGTTAAGCGATATCCCATTCAAATGGGGAGTCACTCAAAAAAGTCAAAAATCAGACTATCTCAAAAAATCCCTGTTTAACTAACGAAAACCATGGCGACAGTTTTAATACGTTCTATAACAAAGACACAATGCTATTTGAATGCTACCGTGATCATATTTTCGATCGCAGTGTGGAATGCAAATTTAAAAATATCACGTTGGAACGTAAGAATTCTGATCTGAACGAAAAAATGACTGTCGCAAATATCGTTGATACATGAAAAATGTCACGTAAGGCAGTATGAGGACCTTAATTGACTAGGATTTAAACATATTTGATCGTTCTCGCATTCATATTGATCACTTTAATGTCTCATGTAAGTTAAGCAATATCCCATTCAAATGGGGAGTCACTCAAAAAAGTCAAAAATCAGACTATCTCAAAAATCCCTGTTTAACTAACGAAAACCATGGCGACAGTTTTAATACGTTCTATAACAAAGACACAATGCTATTTGAATGCTACCGTGATCATATTTTCGATCGCAGTGTGGAATGCAAATTTAAAAATATCACGTTGGAACGTAAGAATTCTGATCTGAACGAAAAAATGACTGTCGCAAATATCGTTGATACATGAAAAATGTCACGTAAGGCAGTATGAGGACCTTAATTGACTAGGATTTAAACATATTTGATCGTTCTCGCATTCATATTGATCACTTTATTGTCTCATGTAAGTTAAGCGATATCCCATTCAAATGGGGAGTCACTCAAAAAAGTCAAAAATCACAGCTATCTCAAAAATCCCTGTTTAACTAACGAAAACCATGGCGACAGTTTTAATACGTTCTATAACAAAGACACAATGCTATTTGAATGCTACCGTGATCATATTTTCGATCGCAGTGTGGAATGCAAATTTAAAAATATCACGTTGGAACGTAAGAATTCTGATCTGAACGAAAAAATGACTGTCGCAAATATCGTTGATACATGAAAAAATGTCACGTAAGGCAGTATGAGGACCTTAATCGACTAGGATTTAAACATATTTGATCGTTCTCGCATTCATATTGATCACTTTATTGTCTCATGTAAGTTAAGCGATATCCCATTCAAATGGGGAGTCACTCAAAAAAGTCAAAAATCAGACT
>NW_025791729.1:0-30888 GCF_921293095.1 Ischnura elegans
AAAAATGTAGTAAGAACTTACGGTACCGTTAGGGAAAATGTAAAATTGAATCGTGGACAACTGCGGGCAGCAACTCGGGCACGAAACATTTTCAGAGTAGGAAGGAACGGTGACAAACAGTTAAATCGCTCACTGCATTCGTCGCGGAATCGATATGCTAATGAAATGGTCCGGTATTTACGGCTAATCAATGAATCACTTCTAATCACCTAACCTAAGGTATAACCGAGCCGAGTTCTTTCCCCGCTTATCCGTGTTATCGCGACGAGCACCTACGTCCGAGATGTTCTCTGCCTCGCGGCCCCCTGCCCTGCACCCGCGATGCCGAGAATCGTCAGCCGCACGGAGTGTATTCCTGCCTGGAGTCGAAGCGGTCCGCTCCCTCCGAACGCCGAAATGAAATGCAAATCGCGGGCGGAGGAAAGACACCGCTTGACAGTCGTCACTTCACTGGCAGATGATCATTTACGAGGCGGTCGTGTTCCGATCATGTACGTTTAAACGATACTGTGTTTGATGAATGGATTATTTACATATATTCCGTGCTTCGCGTCGTTGGAATACAGTGCGGTGTTTCATTGTTGTAAATGACAACATTTGTTTTTCCGCATTTCACGACAATTGACCGCGGATGAGTCGATAAATCATTCATCGTGGCTAGCGTTCGCATATTTGCGCCGAGTCGCAATCCGGGATAGAAATCCCACCGAGAGACGATATTTCAAATTCCGCTCTGGACGTCCACGGCGAGCGACTGCGAAAAGGCCTCCCGCGCCATCTGTCGGCGGATTCTGAATTACTACTCGATCAGCGGTAGCTGTCGTGAGAAGACGACGCGAATAATTATTATCAGTTATAATTAGTCCATGTTTATCAGTGGTTAATCACATAACGCCGGTTATGTAGTGTTCTTTGTGACGCACAGCAAACGCGAGGAAATGAGTGAAAGTGTCTGTGTCGATGGATGTATAGGAAAAGTGAGTGAAATGCACGAGAATCAATAGTGTGATGAAAACAGCGATTCTGATAGCCGTGCAGGTGAATACTGTGATCCACAACCAGCGAGCCGAGTAAGTACGCTATTACTTATTTAAACACTTTTCACGCTCGTATTCGTTGACTGTGTTGTTCCTTTCGTTTCTCTTTCGTGTGGAAAAGTAAACTGTGTAGTGATTAATTCACTGTTTGACGATGATGACGGTTGATTGATCCCAACGTGTAATTGTGTATCCTAAGAAAACCGAAATTATTCGTGGCGTCCTTAATTGTTACAAGTTGAGTGAATCGTGGCTTAATTTAAAACTGTTTGCCTTTTCTGTGCTAAGGCGTTGATGGTTATCCCTTGCACTTTGTATGTTAGGCACTGTGCACTGTTTGAAATGTTGACGAAAGAGTGGAAGGAAGAATATTTTTCGCTAATTTTTTCCTTAGCAACGGATTGCTGGTTTCACATTAGTGAATACGGAATAATTAAATGGAAGTGTTTAGCGTGTTATATCGTCGTCCTTAAATTTGCATGAGTGAAGTGATTTTAATTGGCAGATCTTGATTAGTAATACGTGTCAATGCTAAGTCTAGCAAGTGCAATGAAAGAACAATTAACGATGTTGACGATTACACGTCCCATTCCTACCGTCAGGCGTCGTTGGTTATTCTTAACGTTCCTTTCGTGGGAATGTAATTCCTTTTGTGCTATTTCATTTTTTCTTGGCAGCGGAATAACGTAAATATTAGGGCAGGGATATTATAACGTAAATAATTTGGGCAGTTTAATGGTAAGCTGTGATAACTTAACATGTGATTTTAAAAGCGAACTGTTAGCATAACGGAGCCCAAGGAATGTTATCGGACGTAGTAGAGGAATTACTTTTCAAACGTCAAAGGCAAACTCACAAACATTTCCCAGATTGTACTGCCTCTTTCAGTAATTCCTGATTGCTACATCATTTCCTTCGCCATACGAATGTTAACAGTGACATCCGTACTTGATATATTGGTTTAAAATCGCTTGGAAATCGTCGAAAACCACGTAAGACTCTGCATCATGAGGTACGTTTTGGTGGATATTTTGAGGTACAAGAGTACTCTATATTCCAATTATGCAAATGTTCACCACATTGCGCTTGAATCTTGGCTTAATTTACGATATTATATGCGACTTTAAGGCGGGGATTTGGTCGTTCGATGTGCCATTGTTGTGGAGAACATTAATAGTTCACGACCAATGACAATCGATGGTTCATTAGGTATGGCAAGGATTCGCATTTTGCCGCTGCGTTGCGAATAATTATCCCAATTGCTTTCCCACGCGCGATTCCTAATTCCCAACAGCGATGCGCGCAGTGGACTGCTGGAGGTTCCCCCCGCACCATCTAGCGGCCGAATCTGTATTACCACTCGATCGCTCTTGCTGCGGCAGCTGTAGTGAGAAGACGTCGCGAGTAACTAATATCAGTGATAATTGTATAATGTTTATCAGCTGTAACTGACATAACGCCGGTTCTGTAGTGTTCTTTGTGACGCTTGGCAATCGTGAGGAAAGGATTGAAAGTGTTTGTGTCGCTGGATGCATAGGAAAAGTTAGTTAAATGTACGGGAATGAAGTGTGTTGACAACAGCGATTGTGATCTACAGCCGAAGAGCCGAGTAAGTACGCTGTTACTTATTTTTCTACTTTTTACATTCATAATCGTTGTCTGTGTTATTCCTTGGCTTTCTCTTTTGTGTAGAAAAGTGAACTGTGATGTGATTAATACACTGTTTGACGATGATGACGGTTGATTGATCCCAGCGTTTAATTGTGCATCGTAAGAAAACATAAATTAGTCGTGGCGTCCTTAATTGTTACAAGTTGAGTGAATCGTGGCATAATTTAAAAGTGTTTGCCTTTGAATGTGCTAAGACGTTGATGGTTTTCCCTTGCACTTTGTATCTTAGGCACTGTGCACTGTTTGAAATGTTGACGAAGGAGTTGAAGGAAGAACATTTTTCGCGAATTCCTTAGCAACGGATTGTTTGGTTTCACAAAATTTATTACGGAATATTTTAATGGAAGTGTTTACGGTGTTACATCGTGGTCGTATACTCTGTATGTGTGAAGTTATGTACATTGGCAGATCCGGATTAATAATAAGTGTAATGCTATGTATTTGGACTGCTGTTATGAAATCAGTCAGCGATGTCGAATAGTGCACACCGCATTTCCAATGTCAGCCGGCGTTGATTATTGTTAACGTGCCTTTCGTCCGAATATAATTCCTTGTGTGATATTTCATAACTTCTTCGCAGCGGAACTACATAATTAATTAGGGCAACGATAACATTCCATGGTAATGCTGTGTTGATTTGACATGTGACTTGAAAAGCGTAGTGTTAGCATCACGGAGGCCAAAAGAATTTTATCGGATATGGAAAAGGAATTAATTGTAAAACGTCAAATCACAAACGTTTCCTCAGACTCGTGAAATTGGAGACCAGCAAAACGCCATTGTCATATGATTGAATGGAAACCGTGAAATGTTGTAAGTAGCGGCACTCATACGCAAGTTTATTTGTGATTTTGCAAAATTATGTTCATCGTTGGTTATCGGAAATGTGGGAACGCATTGTGCAAAGCGTCGAAGACTATTTTAAGTCCTCGACACTCATTTTCGCACACCGCATGTGTTATGATTTTCGGGAAAAAATGTAAACTGTGCTCTTTCAATGCGTTACTGATTGTTACGAGGTAACCGTAGGGGATCGAAATTTCAAAAGCTTTCGCCATGGGTGATAATTACTCGATGTCATTACATCAAACTTTTTAATCGCTGGTCTTTCCCGGGAAAGGGAATGAGAAATGTGATTGTTGACGTGCTAATTATCCTTAGCAACCGGGTGTTTGCTGGTTTCATTGCTGTTGTTTTCAATTGTTTGAACAAGTACTAACGCTGAAGTTGTTGCACCGATTTGCGTGTGGGAAGTGTACCACTACTAATTGCTTGCATTGAAAAATTCTTATTGTTGCGAATTAAGTATCGATAGTAAGTATCGTACGTTTGCGTTTCATTGTCTTTGATAGGCCGTCGAAATTGTGCTTCGTAGGACGTCGTGCGTTTGATGAGTAACTGTTACAATAAATCTGTAATTGAATTGATGTAATGAATCGTTCACGAAACAACTCCGCGATTAATATATTTCTCGAATGCATCTGCAAGCTTTGTCCGTTTAACCGATTGCAAGCGTGCCATTACAACGTAAACGAGACATAATGAAAGAAAGAAATTGCGTCCTTCATGTTCCGGGAGCACAATTTTATCCATCGCATGACACGCAAGTTCGGACGGCAGCATTTTGTTTTGCTTTTCTCCAGG
The DNA here is from genome assembly GCF_921293095.1 of Ischnura elegans. Lineage (NCBI taxonomy): Eukaryota > Metazoa > Arthropoda > Insecta > Odonata > Coenagrionidae > Ischnura > Ischnura elegans. Next base: position 4,353 of record NW_025791729.1, read on the forward strand.
CTCGACACCCCCGATACCGGCTGCCTAGTCAGTGTGCGTGTCGAGACTTGCAGGAACTCAATTCGTATGGGAGTGGAAGTGGTCCGCTAGTTTTGAACGCGAAAATGAAATGCGATACGCCGAGCGACGCTCGGTGGTCGGCAGTTAATAGCATTGCCCGGATTTAATTTCCTTCAGTCAAAATTAACATTCACCAACGATGAGAAATGAGAGAAATGTGCAGGTTTACAATGATGTGTTCATAGATTGAATTTAAAAGTGATTTTACGTGCGAAACGGACGCAAGCTTTGCGTCTTCGGACGAAAAGGCTATGTGCCATTGCTGTCATTAATAGCAATTGTTCGAGACAGTCAAGATCCGAGGACTCGACAGCGTATGCATTGGCATTGTTGACCTCGGTCGTAAACAATAGCCCGGGTGCGCTCTCCCTCGGGGGATCGAACGTTCAAACTTGTGTTTGCACGCGCCCGGCGAGGCAGGCACCGGACTGCGGAGTGGCCTCCCTCGCACCATCTAGCGGCAGCGCGTGTTACTTTTTGAGCACTCACGATGCAATACTTGTCCCGGGATGCGGATGACGAGATTAATTATTACATTGTTGCAAGTTTGTCAGTGACAGCTGACATTACGTCGTTTGTATCTTCCACCTTTTGACGCTACACACGTGTAAGAAAAGGAATGATGAATGATCAATAGCCGATCCGGTTAATGAAGGGAATCGCACGTAGCAGGGTTTTAATTATTACGCTATGAATTAATTTTCGTTTCCAGAAAATCTAAAAGGAGAATACTAATCGTTGAAAGCATTTCACAAATTGACCTTCGTCTTCTTTTTTTAAAGAATTTTTCTCGGCATTTTCTGGCAATGCATAGCTCGTGGTAGCTGAGTTAAAATATTTTTTTAAGTTTAATAGTTGCCAGTTTCCCGCAGTAGTCGGATGTGCTTTAGTGTCTCTCAATTCCGTTATTTCATGTACTCGATATTTGAAAATGTGTTTCTGAAAAATGTCTGTAGCAACGGTGTGCTTGTTACTGTAATGGCGATTTCTTTCAGCTCCCATCGCTTAGTAAATGTCGCCTGTTGTTGTGTCAACTGTTTCATGATCGAAATTATTTTGGGTATGCATTCAATTTTAAAAATGGATTCGCTGGAAATGGAGCATTATGGAATGCAGACAGGAAAAGCAGTTCTCTCAAGGAATAATTTCGAGAAGTATATTGTTCGGCGTTACATTACTTTATTTAAATTTTCCGGGCTTGACTGTTTTAAGCGCGGTTTCTCTATGAATGACATAACGAATGTATCAACCTAGGAACAGAAATATATTATCCAAGAGTGGTGAATAAAAAAGTTATATCGATCGTTCGTGGAACAATATAATTTTCGCTGTAATCACCGACGTTTCCTTCATGAGATGTCATTTACTACACTTACGGAATTTACTCGAGCGATATGATTTTTTTCAGTATGTACGATGTGAGTAACTTACGTGTAGAATACGGAAGGAATGGTATGGGCCTAAGAAATGGCATGGACTGCACAAAGGCAGCGTTCTGCGCGATAAGGAAAAGTTAACTGGGAAAACTGAAGTGGCGTGTTTCAATCGTTTCACTTGAAGGAAGTGGGAGTACTGCCATTTCACGCGAAAGAAAATGCAATGCACATCCTTCAACGCATGCATGTGGTGAATAACTTGTAATTAGTTATCATAAGGATAGGGGAAAAAAATAAAAAGTGATACCAACAGCACCCGGTGTTCCCAGGCGGTCACCCATCCAAGTACTATCCGGGCCCGACGTTGCTTAACTTCGGTGATCGGACGAGAACCGGTGTATTCAACGTGGTATGGCCGTTGGCGAAGATATGTATGGCTTTTGAAGAATGTTATACTCATTCGGTGATTAGATTCGATAGTTCACTATCTGACTTTGTAACAATTTGGAGTGAAATGTCATACAGGAATGAAATTGAGCATCAACGGCGCATAAAAAATTTCCATTTCAAAAGTATCAGTTTCGGAAATGGATCTGTAAGAGTTAGTTTTCATAAATGTTGCGGAAAGGAAGACAGCTGAAGCGCGGACCTCCCGTGACAAAGTAGAGGCTTTCGAAGATGGATTGCAATGGGCTGCCAACGTGGAATATGGAGTGAACTGAAAATGATGGAATAACGGACAAACGGTTTGACGTAAGAGAAACAGTCCCACCAGTTTTCTGAGTTACAAAGTGCCTTTTGTTGTCATAACAAGGAAATAACGTTAACGATCGTCTCGTGCGGCTGCAAGTAGACAAAATTTGAACGCACTGGACGGATTGTCATGCAACGAGGAACTGTGGAGACGTTACGGAGGACTTTACATATAGCGATAGTAGAAATTCATGTACGCGATAGAGGGAAAGGAAAAACATCTGCCATGAAGATAAGGAAAGAGAAAATAATGTTGCATAAATTATTAATTTGTGGGAACATTGTATCTGTTATGCTCGTGGAAAAACGATTTTTGAACTTGAACATTTGAGAGAGCCCGGAGACACCGTCACACTTCGCTTTGACAATGCGACGCCAACAATCACCGACTGTTGGAATGAAATAACTGATGAATGATCAACAATCTGTTGCTATGGCAACCAAGGAGTAATCATAACAATTAGGACCTTCTGAGCACTGAAAATGAGATATGGACTACCGTTGTGAATTTTAAAGTGGAACTTCGTTTTTGTCGTTGAAGTAAGCAATGGAAACATCACACTGAATGATGTAGGGCCCTAAAAAGGGCCGTTGGGGCGCTACCAAGTAATTTACTTGGAGCTGGTGTACTTGGTCACAGCCTTGGTGCCCTCAGACACGGCGTGCTTGGCCAGTTCACCGGGGAGCAGGAGCCTGACGGCGGTCTGCACCTCCCTGGAGGTGATGGTGGAGCGCTTGTTGTAATGAGCGAGACGGGAAGCCTCGGCGGCGATCCTCTCGAAGATGTCGTTGACGAAGGAGTTCATGATGTTCATGGCCTTGGAGGAGATACCGGTGTCAGGGTGGACCTGCTTCAAGACCTTGTAGATGTAGATTGCGTAGCTCTCCTTCCTCCTGCGCTTCTTCTTCTTGTCTCCCTTGGAGATGTTCTTCTGGGCCTTGCCGGCCTTCTTGGCAGCCTTTCCGCTAGTCTTGGGTGGCATGTTGGTACCAACGTTGCGTAGCAGCGAGAATGAAAATTTTTGGCTAGATTTTTATTATATGCCGTGAAGTCGGGACTCGCCGACACCGGATTGGTCGAGTAGACGGAGCAGTCGGCCAGCGGCAGGCCATAAAATGTATAAGCCACACAGACACGGTTCTAATCAACAACCACCCGTCAACACGCTTGAGCCTTCCGATCTGAAACCTTGGGCAGAAGCAACCCCAGAAGAAGCCGCGCCATCAACTGCTCCGGCCGCGGACTTCACGCAACCCCCTGTGGGAAGAAGACAACGCAATCGGCTAAACGCCTACTCCCTAGTCGCCAAAAGAGCGCCCGAAGGGCTGCGGCTGGCTGCGCCTGTACCTAAATTTGGGCGTAGCCGTCGCGGTTCTCACCTTCGGGTGGCGTCTTTTCACCTGCGGCAAATTCCCTTGGTCTTCCTGGCCGTTAGTACCCGGGCTTCTGGGCCGTTGGAATCGCCCATTGCACCCCCGGGGAAAGCGGCCGGGTCCACTTATTAGGGACCCCAAACAGCCCTCCCTGCCCTCCCCAACGCTACCATCAGGCCGCCATGGAGTCCATGGCGGCCCCAATGAGCTCTGCGTCATCAGCCGCTGAGGACACCAATGCCATGATGCGGACAGTAAAGGAACTGCTCGCTAAACTGCCGGCAGACGCCATACAGGACCTTATGGGGACCTTTTTCAACTCGGTACCAGCAGTAAACCCGAATTCCTCCACTCCGGCCATCCCAGTTCCGGCCGCGTCACCATCTGTTCCTACACCAACCACTCTAAACCCGCCAGCAAACCCGGCCAGCCAGAGAAGGTCCGCGCAGGCCCCATGTCAGAGTCTGGACTCTACCTTTCAGTCGGCTTCCGCACGTAACCGCGGGAAGCAAATCACAATCACACCCATATTTGCTGACAAAAACAAATTTGCCCCTCTGGCACAAATCAATGGCGACAGCGCCAATACTAAAGACGTCAACAACAAAACGACGATCAAAAAATCCAACTCTAAGTCAAAAGCGACCACCAACCAAGTAACTAAACCCCAAAGACAAAAAACTCCCACCACTGTGCCTAACCAAGCCATAAGTGACACGGCCCTTAAGGGGACCAATTACCAGATTGTTATTGAAACTGAACCCCCACACAATGACAATTCCAACGATACCACTCCCGAGGTCCTAGGACAAGCCATTCCAGTAGAGGCCCTTAAGAGGGCCAATTTCCAGATTGTTACTGAAACTGAACCCCCACACAATGACAAGTCCAACGATACCACTCTCGAGGCCCTCGGACAAGCCATTCCAGTAGAGGCCCTTAAGAGGGCCAAAATCACAAAATCAGCAAAAACGCCCTCTGGTACCCAATCCATACCTGCCAATCACATGCTTACACCTCCTATCACGGTAAATACCACAATGGCCGCTAAAAGCACCAATGTCAACCCCACAACAGGCGATCTAATAGATTGCAATGCATCCACCCCACAAGAGGAGCTTCACTCAACGATGGCAGTCAATAAAAAACAGAAAATTCCCCCCATTCAAATAGCAGATACTTCCAAATGGCCAGTTCTACATGCCCATTTAATTAAAAACTGCCAATTTCCTCCAATCTCCCACGCTACATCGAACTCTTCTGCAATTATCAAGTGCTCTAACGTAGCCGACTTCATTGCAGCCAAAGCAACATTGAACAACCTAAATATCCCCTACAACACATACTGCCTGCAAGAAAACAGGCGCAGAGAATTTTCTCTGCGAGGTACATTCGCCTCAGTTGATGACAATGAAATACTAACCGAACTACAAAATCTAGGATTCCCTGTAATCTCATGCTCCAGAATCTTCTCCACCCGACCGTCTAAAATGCAGCGAGACCTAGGTCATACCTCAGTCCCCAAATACCCAACAAAGGTTGTCCATGTAATAACAGAACACACAATAGACGCAGCCAAATTCATGGCAATCAACCATCTTGTTGGTCTCGGTATTAAAATAGATACCTTCAAAAAACCAGCCATTCCCGTTCAATGCCATAGGTGTCAGGCCATAGGTCACACCAAGAACCATTGCTGCCTCCCCCCTAAATGTGTGAAATGCGCAGGCGACCACATGTCGTCTGAATGCACAAAAACTGACAAGGAACCAGCCAAATGCGCTCTCTGCACCTCTGATCACACCGCCAGTTACCGAGGGTGTGAAAAACATCGAGCGGCAAAAGCCGCTATGGCAGCCCGACGTCTAGCAAACTCAACCAACCAAACCACTCCCAATCCTCCCTCACTACTTCGTTCATACGCCGCCGCCTCCGCTCACGAATTCCCTCCACTTGATCCATCCGCCACCCCACAACCCGCTGACAACGAACTATTCACGTGGTTCAGCAACATTAGCACCCACCTCTCCTCCCTCCACTCAAAAGTGGAAAAGAAACAATTCCTCCTGCATCAACTGCTACTCCTCCAGGACCAATCATGAACACACACCAAAAAAACACGAATACACTAAACGTTATCTCCTGGAATTGCAACGGCGTACTGGCTAAAAAACATGAACTCCTCCAGTACGCCCTTGACAACAACACTGACATTATCTTGCTACAGGAAACTCACCTGACACCAAACAAATCGTTATACGCACCACACTTCAACACTTACAGACTGGACCGCTTAACACGAGGCGGAGGAGTAGCCATCCTAATCCGTAAACACATTCCCCACGCCCTTCTAAACTCACCTGACCCAAACAAATTCGAAGCTCTTGGTATTTCGATAAACACTAAAGACGGTCCGTTACACCTTTACTCTTTATACCGCAGACCACACACAAAATTTTCAGTGGACGATCTGGATCACCTGTTCTCCACCCAAAACGGCATATACTTCGGCGACTGGAATTGCAAACACCCAGCTTGGAATAGTAACACGTCTAACAAGCACGGAAAAATCTTACACTCCTACATAAAAAACAAAAATTTTCAAATCTTAGCTCCACTCTCCCCTACTCACTATGCCCGAAAATCATGTGACGTGATTGACTTTGGTCTTGCTCACAATCTCCCAACCTCATTCACTCCCTCTGTAATCTACTCCTTCACATCTGACCACCTCCCCTTATATTTCTCACTTCCTTTACACTATTACCCCATTGCACCATCCGTAATGAACGTCACGGACTGGGACAAATACATCACATACCTCAATGACTCCCTTTCTAAAATCAACACTATTGAAATTCCAACCCCTGCAACCATTGACACCCAAGTCAACCTTATTACATCCGCTCTGAACTCAGCCAAACAAAGAGCCTCACGCTCGTTCACTCCCCGTAACAAATGCCATGACAAACTCCCCCAGTATTTAGTCGACCTCATAAAGCGCCGCAACATCGCTCGCCGTTTATGGCAAATCCACAGAGATCCCCTAGACAAGACCTTATACAACCGCCTTTCTACTCAAGTCAAGTCTGAAATTTGCATCGTGAAACGTCACCACTGGGAAAGACACATACAAAAACTAACATTTGACAACCCTGTCCCTAACGGCAAAATACCCATCTGGAAAACTGTTAAATCCTTAAAACAAACAAATAAAACTATGTACCATCCCTTATCAGTAAACTCTACTCTTATCTTCGATCCCAGTAAAAAAGTCGAGATTCAAGCAGATCATCTACAAATGACCATGTCACTGGACAAATCCTCCTCACCAATTGAAGTTGAGGTCAACAACTTTACGAAAAATCTGCCTCTAAGCTCCAACGCCAGCATCACTCTTGCCACTCCTTCCGAAATCCTAGCTCTGTTAAATTCTCTCCCAGTTAAAAAAGCTCCAGGCCTCGATAATATCAGTAACTCTCAACTCAGATTTGCCGCCAGATGTCCAAAATTCCCCCTTCTCCTTTCTAACCTACTCAACCACTGTTTCAATCTTCCACACTTCCCTGCAACCTGGAAAAAAGCCAAAGTCGTTCTTCTTCCCAAACCAAGGAAAGACCCAAAAATCCCGGGCAACTCTCGCCCTATATCCCTGTTATCAAATCTCTCCAAGATACTTGAAATCCTAGTACTCAACAGACTCGACTCATTCACCGCTGATAACAACATAATCAGACCCGAACAGCATGGGTTTAGAAAACACACCTCAGCCCTCCACCAAATACTCAGACTTGTTGAGAAAATAAGCCATAATTTCAACCGCCGCCTTGTAACGGACGCGGTGTTCCTAGATGTTGCGCGCGCATTCGACAAAGTCTGGCATAAAGGCTTATTATTCAAACTTAATCAAATAAAACTACCTCTTCCTGACATACTATTCATAAGGGAATACCTTCTCAAGAGACAATTCCTAGTCGCCGAAGCTAAAACACATTCATCCCTCAGACCAATGGAGGCAGGAGTTCCGCAAGGATCAATTCTCAGTCCACTACTATTTACACTATTCGTAAACGACATGCCACATACATCAAACACTTCACTTCACATGTACGCTGATGACACCGCCATAGCGGCGACGTCACGGCGGGGAGACACCAACATTAACAAACTTAACACTCACTTAAAACACATCAACAACTGGACAAAAACATGGAAAATAAAAATCAACGCCGCCAAAAGCACACATATTCATTTCTCACAAAGACGGAAATTCGCACCACAAACATCACCCTTCATAAACAAAACTCGAATACCAAGAGCATCAACCCACAAATTCCTTGGAGTTCTGCTAGACGAAAAGTTATCATACAACCCTCACTTGAAATACTGCACCGACAAAGCCAGAGGAGTTAGACAGGCAATTGTCGCACTATGCTCCAAAACCTCCCCCCTCTCTCACAGCGGCAGAGTCAAACTCTACACCTCCACGGTTAGACCTACTCTTCTATATGGCTGCGAGATATTTGCACTCTCCCCAACAATAAGACGTAAATTGGAAAGCTTCCAAAACATTTCCCTTCGCCATCTCCTAAACTTATCTAGATATGTCAGAATCGCAGACGTTCTTAAATCTCACAACCTTCCCACAGTAACCCAATTCATTTCTAAATTAGCCAACAATTTTAAGTCCAGGCTCGGGGCAACTCATAACACTTCAATTACAGATTTATGGGACTATGATCCAACTACCCTCACCACATACAAACTGCCTCAACAAATTACTCGCCTATGAGTCTATCTTGTATCTTTCCTTCTTGTAGATTTAGTCACCTCGTATAACGGTTTATAGTAATACTGTAAAAAGACATTACAATATGTAATTCTCAATAGAAAGTTTAATTAAAAAAAAAAAAAAAAAAAAAAATGTCATATCTAATCTAACAATTAATGATGATATTATAAAACGAAAAGAAAAGAAAAAAAAAAAAAAATAAAAAATAAAAAAAAAAAAATAAATATAAAATAAAATAATAAAAAAAAAAAATAAATAATATAAAAAGAAAAGAAAGGAAAAAAAATGATAAAATATGGAAAACAAAAATAAAAAATTATAAAAGAAAACATAAAATCAAAAAAAAAATATAAAGATGTATAAAAAGAGAGTAAAGTAACTCCACCCTCATCATCCATAGCAAAATGTAACAAACTCCATATCATCAAGGTAAAGATAACCTGCTATTATGTAATATTGTATTAAATTAATCCAAATGTAAATATCTACCTCCTCAATAGTTTTAAGTTTCTGCTCACACAAACAAATCACTACCCTCACAACACAAACAACTGCGCACAAAAATTGTTCTAATGTAACCTGGCTGGTTAGGGTGAATTGGGTTCACCGGTACAGCTATAATCGCGCCTTCGGCGCATCAATTAATGCGTTAGGTTCTAATCAACATTTCGTCGAGAGGTCTACACCGTACCGCCGAAAGCAACTCGATTCAACATGTCTGGACGCGGAAAAGGAGGCAAAGTCAAGGGAAAGTCCAAGTCCCGTTCCAGCAGGGCCGGACTTCAGTTCCCCGTGGGACGTATCCACCGTCTGCTCCGCAAGGGCAACTACGCCGAGCGCGTTGGTGCCGGTGCCCCCGTGTACCTCGCCGCCGTCATGGAGTACCTGGCCGCCGAAGTCCTGGAATTGGCAGGCAACGCTGCCCGTGACAACAAGAAGACGAGGATCATTCCCCGTCATCTTCAGCTGGCCATCCGCAACGACGAGGAGTTGAACAAGCTCCTGTCTGGCGTCACCATCGCCCAGGGTGGTGTCTTGCCCAACATCCAGGCCGTGCTTCTGCCCAAGAAGACCGAGAAGAAGGCTTAAGCGTTCTCTTCTTACGAAGAGAATAAAAAAATGGTCCTTTTTAGGACCGCAAACCATCTAGGTCTGTCAGTCTTACGACTATGTCAAAGAATTTGGTACTCTTCCCAGAATGTGCACATAAAAAGTCTAGAAATTACTTTCTGTTTCTCTGGTGGAGAGGTCGTGGATCGAGTTGTCAAGTGGTTATAAAATTTGAAAATTATAACATAATAGAACGATAGCAAGTGTGACGAAAGCATACCAACAGAGTTAGAGAAACTGTGATGATGAATGAATAGTAATTAAGGGATTAGTATTATGATGGGGGAAAAACATGTTGCAATACCATAGCTTCGCCTTGTAAAAGGAACATTTGAATGGATATCCAAAAAGTCCGAATGCTATGTAGCAGTTTGAAAATATGTTGGCAGCAGTGCGTTTCTAAGCAACAGATAGGCGATGTATAACAATGTGTCATAGTCACCGCATTCGGTCGAAGAATTGTTTGAAAATCGACGAAGGCGTTTGGTCGTTGCTAAGTAACACTATCAATGGACGACATTGTTAACGGCTTGTGCCGCTGTAAAATGTAACAATAACTACCGGAAATAGAACACTTAGTGACCATTATTGTTGAAGTCGGTAATATGGGTTGGATTAAGAAATAGAAACAAATTGATCGTCCCTCAGCAGTTTACTCAATCAACTTTCAATATGAATGAAAGTATTTGGTTTACTAGCATAATAGTAACTTGTCATGTGACAATTCCATCAATTTTTTTTTTCTTTACTCAACCAGTACCTTAGTTCTCATGTATTATCGATGACATCACATTTCTGTGATTGCGACGAGTGTAAGCAATGGCAAATAATATCCTGCATGTTCTATGGTCCTGAAAAGGACCTTTGTTATTCGATGATGCTGCAGCTGCCAGATGTAATGGGCTGCTGCCGCGATGGAAATCTAACCACCGAATCCGTACAGGGTGCGTCCCTGGCGCTTGAGGGCGTACACGACGTCCATGGCGGTCACGGTCTTCCTCTTGGCGTGTTCGGTGTAGGTGACGGCGTCACGGATCACGTTCTCAAGGAACACCTTGAGGACACCGCGGGTCTCCTCGTAGATGAGTCCGGAGATACGCTTGACACCTCCGCGGCGGGCCAGACGGCGAATGGCCGGCTTGGTGATGCCCTGGATGTTGTCGCGAAGAACCTTGCGATGACGCTTGGCGCCTCCTTTCCCCAAGCCTTTTCCTCCCTTGCCTCGTCCGGTCATGTTGCTGCTGTCTCGGTGAGAGAATCGTGCTTGCTTGACTTTCGGCTTTCCATTTTATAACGTCTTTCGACGGTCTCGCACTCTCAGCCAATCACATTTCGGCACATGTAAGAGTCTACACACTCATGCCAATATATTGGGTCGAGAAATCGGCCGCTTCAGTTACTTTCCCGACAGGAAAATGGCACGTACCAAGCAGACAGCCCGTAAGTCGACCGGAGGCAAAGCCCCCAGGAAGCAGCTGGCCACCAAGGCCGCTCGCAAGAGCGCGCCGGCCACCGGTGGAGTGAAGAAGCCCCACAGGTATCGCCCAGGTACCGTGGCCCTCCGAGAGATCAGGAGATACCAGAAGAGCACCGAGCTTCTGATCCGCAAGCTGCCCTTCCAGCGCCTGGTCCGTGAGATCGCCCAGGACTTCAAGACCGACCTCCGCTTCCAGAGCTCCGCCGTCATGGCTTTGCAGGAGGCGTCCGAGGCCTACCTCGTGGGTCTTTTCGAGGACACCAACCTGTGCGCCATCCACGCCAAGCGCGTCACCATCATGCCAAAGGACATCCAGCTGGCACGCCGTATCCGCGGAGAGCGCGCTTAGATCGTCGTCGCTGTCGACTTCTTGTCGGCACAAAAACAAAAGTCCTTTTCAGGACTAGACGTCATACAGACGATTGTTTCCCATTGCTTTCATCGACGAGAATGAAATAATATTTCATAAAGAAAAGCTGAAAGAGAATGAAAAAATAATAAAGTTGTAATTAATGATAATTATAATTAACTAATGAAAAATAGTATAGAAAAATACTGGAAGGTATGAATATAACTTATGAAAAGATGTTTTTTTGCAGATGGAGTGCTTGGCATCCTGGCAGTTTCCTGACGGAAAATGTTATCTTTACAGAATGGCAATTTAAATTTCATAAGTAACGGAAATTTCGAAGTTCTTTCAGAATAACAAAGTCAGGAGTACACTCAATCGTTTATCGAGTTACGACAATGTAGGCATCTCTCGAACTCAAAAAATGTCGTCAGGAGATGTTGCCATGCGCGACGATTGTTTTCCGCCAGCAGTTTTGTCACGGAAAATACTAATGCAACAATGACATTCGCCAAGATTTCATTGTTTTCAACAATCGACCGTCTTGGTTGCAAATATGTGAAACGCAAATACTTCATTCTTTTGAGCAATCAGGCTTTCTGCTGCAGCAGACGTCTCTTTCGAAACTTAGGTTCATAGGTAAATTTTTACTGCCAAAAAATTATCTGACAACCTTCAATGGAAGGTGCATTAATTTGACGTAAAATTAGCGGTTTTGTAGAAGGAATATTGTCCATCTACTCATTTCCTTCAATGGGTAAGGTTTGAAACTTTATTGGGTAAGGTGAAGGAGTTTGGAATTTTGTTTTAAGCATGGAAAATAGTCATCTGTATGACTTGATGGCCCTTAAGAGGGCCTAAATTGAACTTCGCGTACATCGAAGTTCGGTGAACCTGCGAGGTTCGGTCGCTCACTTCTTCTTGGGGGCGGCGGCGGCCTTCTTTGCTGCCGCGGGCTTGGGCTTGGTGGGCGTCTTCTTGGGCTTGGGCGCCTTGGGCTTGGTGGGCGCCTTCTTTGCCTTCGATGGGGACTTTGCTGCCTTCGCCGCTGGCTTGGCTGCTGCGGGCTTCTTCTTGGGCTTGTCTGCTTTCTTTGCCTTCTTCGCAGGAGGCGCGGACTTGGAGCGCTCCTTGGGCGCGGACCGCTTGGTGGCAGCCTTCTCCTTCTTCGCGGGCTTCGGCTTCTTGGCCGCGGCGGTCTTCTTGGCTGCGGTCTTCTTCGCCTTGGCTGCAGCGGGTGCAGCCTTGTCCTTCAGCGTGGTGGAGCTCAGCTTGAAGGACCCCGACGCTCCCTTGCCCTTGGTCTGTACGAGTGTGCCGGAGGTGACGGCGGACTTGAGGTACTTCTTGATGAAGGGGGAGAGCTTCTCGGCGTCGACCTTGTAGGAGGCGGCGATGTACTTCTTGATGGCCTGGAGGGAGGAGCCGCCGCGTTCCTTGAGGCTCTTGACGGCGTTGTTGACCATCTCGGAGGTCGGTGGATGGGAGGGCTTTGCGCGGGCCTTCTTGGAGGCGGCGCCCTTGCTGGCCTTCTTGGATGCTGCGGAGGCGGCGGGCAGGGGCTTGACGGCTGCGGTGCCGGACGGCTGGGCCGCCGGGGGCGCTGCTGCGGCTGCTGCGGTAGCGTCTGCCATGGTCTCGGACGAGAGGTATGAAGCGATGAAATTTTCGCGTTTCCCACCTTCGAGATATCGTACCATTTCGGAGCGCGTTCGCCGCTGTCGAACTTGTCGTCGGCGTTCTCCTTCGAATCTTTGTACTCGACTTCGTCTCGCACTTTATCGTTTCGGACGGCGCCGGCGGCTCCGACGTCGGCGTCCGATCTCGACGCGCGAGGCGACAGTCCCGGCCGCGCGCGGGCGGCCCGCCGTCGGCGACCGGAACGTCGCGGGCGCCGCGGCGCCCGAGCGAAATACGGCATGTCACCGGCGCGCCTTCCGACCCGATAATTAAAGTGTCGCCGTGGCGTCGCGGGTTCGCGTGGTCGATCGGCGACCTGCCTCGCCGTTTCTCTGAACCTTCCTGCGTGTGCCGGCACGCCGGCGCCGGTCTGGACGGCGCCCCGCGGACGGAGAACGATGGTCGGAAGATGTGCCTGTCGGACGGATCGGCGTCGTGTCGCGACGACTCGATCCGCGGTTGTGCATTCGTCTGTTGCACTTTTCGATCCGAGTTTGCGGCGATTTCGATCGACGATCGAGACGCCACTTCGGCGTCGCCGAAACGCGACTGTTTCCCTCGATCTCGCCTTTTCGCGACGCCGAAATCACTCTTTCCGCGTGCGACTGCGATCGTTCGCGCTGCCGCGAACCCGCGATCCCCGGGAGAAGCGGACGAATGTCCATAATTTTTGTTCTCGTGCCGTTATTCCACAAACGGCGGCACTCGATTATCGTTTCCCCTTTCCGGCGGGGGCTGAATGTCGCGAGAGTATTCCGATTGCGCCGCGAGTCGTGATATTCGAAGGAAATGGAATGACTCCGTTTGACGCTCCTACGGTTTTCGGTTCGCCCCGTTCGTTTCACTCCGTGCGCTTTCTGTGCCTATTCTGGGGGGGAATGTGGTGAATTTGATTCCTGGGCAGGGATTGCGAAAGGTTGGTGAAAAAAAAATTACGCCTCGACGGGAGGGATTGTCGAGTGAGGCTGGCTTTTCCATACTCGAGTCGCAGGATATTTCTGGTCTAGCGTGCGATTCTGGAAATTGATGACTGCGATTTTCTGTGTGTGAGAAGGCTGATTTTGAATGACTTTTGTGAAAATGAATTACCGTTCCCTACAACATTGTGACGACGTAGCGCGTTACACGTATTACTTAAATTACCACACGCCACTTCGGGATTGGAAATGATGTGTCTTTCCCGCAGGAACGTGTATTCGTGAATGCGGACGTGCAAGGGAAAAGATGTACTCTTCACATCGCCGATCGATAACTTTCCCTTTGTTAGTTTTTCGTACATTGTTCTGTGGATTAATTCCACTCTCTACGGTAACGTCCAAGTTTTAAACCTAACTTTGCTATTTCCTGAAACGTGGTATTTGTTGTTTCGGCATTCTTACAATTACCTCTTTTGGCAAATCAATTTTCCTTTGACTTACTTCGTTTGTCAATATTTCCGATGCATTTCACTGTCTGATTGCGGAATTACGAAGGAAAAGAGCGAGTACGACTTCGGAGTTATTCCTTTCGAACTTCACATATCCCTATTGCAATGCATGAAGTGACAATCTGCATGTTATGACGAAATGTCACACGCCTACGACGAATACATCGTGCGCTGTCGCAGTAGCCACGTATGTGGCATTAACGTAGCTATTATTCTGTCGAACTTTGTCTCCAAATAATTAATTGTCATTTTTCTGCACGTTTTAAAACGTGCCTCATGAAAATCCGACCGGAAGTGTGGTTTCCACGCTCACTTGTTGAGTTTAAACGGACACTTTGCAATGTGACGGGCACAGAGCATGGAACATTGTTGAAATTTTCAATTCCGTCGCACTGAAGGTCCACGATAATGTTTGTTTCAATTTATGTTAACGTTCTAAAACGTCTCCCGTCCAAATCCCTCTGTAATTATTGCTTTTTATGAATAATTTGGAGTATGGCATTGGAAATTTGTTTTTGTCAGCAACGGATTACAATATATTTCTTAAACCATGGAATCAGTCGCACTGACACTAGTCACGAATAATTGCCTTAATTTCCTTGTCGTTTTAAAACCGGTCCCATCAAAATTCACTGGTTTTTACTGTTCATATGACATAACGTTGATATTGAAAAATCAGCATTTGCTGTCAGACACATAATATGGGATATTTTTCAAAGTATTCATTCTGTGGCTACGGAACTCCGCTATAATGTTCTTTTTGAATACACCTAAGTTTTGAAACGTCTCCCGTCCAAATCCCACGGTAATTATGGTTTTTAGAAATAATTTTGAGTATGAAAATGGAAATTTGATTAACTCATTAGCAACTGTAACACATTTTTAAAACTATTTACTCCGTTGCACTGACACTTGTCACGAATATTTGTCTTAATTTTCTTGTCGTTTTAAAACCGGTCCCATCAAAATCCACTGGTTTTTACTGTTCATATGACATAATGCTGATATTGAAAATTCAGTCTTCGCTTACTTTCAACCCAAAAAATGGCGTATTTTGAAAGTATTCATTCAGAGACTATGATACTCCTCAATAATGTCTGTTTTCACTTTAAGAACGTTTTAAAATGTCTCCCATCAAAATCCCTCGGTAATTATGGTTTTTATAAATAATATTGAGTTTGACCCTAGGAATTTCATGTCGACAGCCAGGGAGTGTAACATATTAATTCAACCATTAATTCAATCGCACTGACACTCGTCACCGACAATTGCCTTATCTCTCCTATTGTTTTAAAACTTGTCCCACCAAAATCCGCTGGTTTTCACTGTTTATAGGACATAACGTTGTTATTGAATATTTAGCCTCTGCAATATTTCAGTCACTTCAACCGGAATATTTTTCAAACTAATTATTCTAACGCTACGAAACTCGACACTAACGTATGTTTTATTATTGTTAACGTTTTAAAACGCATCCCGTCAAAATCCCTCGGTAATTATGGTTTTTATGAATAATTTTGAGTGTGACACATTTAATGTCATTTTGTCATACACACATTGTAACATATTAATTAAACCATTGACTCAATCGCACTGACACTCGTCACCGACAATTGCCTTATCTCTCCTATTGTTTTAAAACTTGTCCCACCAAAATCCGCTGGTTTTCACTGTTTATAGGACATAATGTTGTTATTCAATATTTAGCCTCTGCAATATTTCAGTCACTTCAACCGGAATATTTTTTAAACTAATTACTCTAACGCTACGAAACTCGACACTAACGTATGTTTTACTATTGTTAACGTTTTAAAACGCATCCCGTCAAAATCCCTCGGTAATTATGGTTTTTATGAATAATTTTGAGTATGACACATTTAATGTCATTATGTCATACACACATTGTAACATATTAATTCAACCATTCATTCAATCGCACTGACACACGTCACCGACAATTGCCTTATTTCTCCTATTGTTTTAAAACTTGTCCCACCAAAATCCGCTGGTTTTCACTGTCTATAGGACATAATGTTGTTTTTCAATATTTAGCCTCTGCAATATTTCAGTCACTTCAACCGGTATATTTTTTAAACTAATTACTCTAACGCTACGAAACTCGACACTAACGTATGTTTTACTATTGTTAACGTTTTAAAACGCATCCCGTCAAAATCCCTCGGTAATTATGGTTTTTATGAATAATTTTGAGTATGACACATTTAATGTCATTATGTCATACACACATTGTAACATATTAATTCAACCATTCATTCAATCGCACTGACACTCGTCACCGACAATTGCCTTATCTCTCCTATTGTTTTAAAACTTGTCCCACCAAAATCCGCTGGTTTTCACTGTCTATAGGACATAATGTTGTTTTTCAATATTTAGCCTCTGCAATATTTCAGTCACTTCAACCGGAATATTTTTTAAACTAATTACTCTAACGCTACGAAACTCGACACTAACGTATGTTTTACTATTGTTAACGTTTTAAAACGCATCCCGTCAAAATCCCTCGGTAATTATGGTTTTTATGAATAATTTTGAGTATGACACATTTAATGTCATTATGTCATACACACATTGTAACATATTAATTCAACCATTAATTCAATCGCACTGACACTCGTCACCGACAATTGCCTTATTTCTCCTATTGTTTTAAAACTTGTCCCACCAAAATCCGCTGGTTTTCACTGTCTATAGGACATAATGTTGTTTTTCAATATTTAGCCTCTGCAATATTTCAGTCACTTCAACCGGTATATTTTTTAAACTAATTACTCTAACGCTACGAAACTCGACACTAACGTATGTTTTACTATTGTTAACGTTTTAAAACGCATCCCGTCAAAATCCCTCGGTAATTATGGTTTTTATGAATAATTTTGAGTATGACACATTTAATGTCATTTTGTCATACACACATTGTAACATATTAATTCAACCATTGATTCAATCGCACTGACACTCGTCACCGACAATTGCCTTATCTCTCCTATTGTTTTAAAACTTGTCCCACCAAAATCCGCTGGTTTTCACTGTTTATAGGACATAACGTTGTTATTGAATATTTAGCCTCTGCAATATTTCAGTCACTTCAACCGGAATATTTTTCAAACTAATTATTCTAACGCTACGAAACTCGACACTAACGTATGTTTTATTATTGTTAACGTTTTAAAACGCATCCCGTCAAAATCCCTCGGTAATTATGGTTTTTATGAATAATTTTGAGTGTGACACATTTAATGTCATTTTGTCATACACACATTGTAACATATTAATTAAACCATTGACTCAATCGCACTGACACTCGTCACCAACAATTGCCTTATCTCTCCTATTGTTTTAAAACTTGTCCCACCAAAATCCGCTGGTTTTCACTGTTTATAGGACATAATGTTGTTATTCAATATTTAGCCTCTGCAATATTTCAGTCACTTCAACCGGAATATTTTTTAAACTAATTACTCTAACGCTACGAAACTCGACACTAACGTATGTTTTACTATTGTTAACGTTTTAAAACGCATCCCGTCAAAATCCCTCGGTAATTATGGTTTTTATGAATAATTTTGAGTATGACACATTTAATGTCATTTTGTCATACACACATTGTAACATATGAATTCAACCATTAATTCAATCGCACTGACACTCGTCACCGACAATTGCCTTATCTCTCCTATTGTTTTAAAACTTGTCCCACCAAAATCCGCTGGTTTTCACTGTTTATAGGACATAACGTTGTTATTGAATATTTAGCCTCTGCAATATTTCAGTCACTTCAACCGGAATATTTTTCAAACTAATTATTCTAACGCTACGAAACTCGACACTAACGTATGTTTTACTATTGTGAACGTTTTAAAATGCATCCCGTCAAAATCCCTCGGTAATTATGGTTTTTATGAATAATTTTGAGTGTGACACATTTAATGTCATTTTGTCATACACACAATGTAACATATCAATTAAACCATTGACTCAATCGCACTGACACTCGTCACCGACAATTGCCTTATTTCTACTATTGTTTTAAAACTTGTCCCACCAAAATCCGCTGGTTTTCACTGTTTATAGGACATAATGTTGTTATTCAATATTTATCCTCTGCAATTTTTCAGGCACTTCTACTGGAATATTTTTAAAACTAATTATTCTAACGATACGAAACTCGACACTAACGTATGTTTTACTATTGTTAACGTTTTAAAACGCATCCCGTCAAAATCCCTCGGTAATTATGGTTTTTATGAATAATTTTGAGTGTGACACATTTAATGTCATTTTGTCATTCACACATTGTAACATATTAATTAAACCATTGACTCAATCGCACTGACACTCGTCACCGACAATTGCCTTATCTCTCCTATTGTTTTAAAACTTGTCCCACCAAAATCCGCTGGTTTTCACTGTTTATAGGACATAATGTTGTTATTCAATATTTAGCCTCTGCAATATTTCAGTCACTTCAACCGGAATATTTTTTAAACTAATTACTCTAACGCTACGAAACTCGACACTAACGTATGTTTTACTATTGTTAACGTTTTAAAACGCATCCCGTCAAAATCCCTCGGTAATTATGGTTTTTATGAATAATTTTGAGTATGACACATTTAATGTCATTTTGTCATACACACATTGTAACATATGAATTCAACCATTAATTCAATCGCACTGACACTCGTCACCGACAATTGCCTTATCTCTCCTATTGTTTTAAAACTTGTCCCACCAAAATCCGCTGGTTTTCACTGTTTATAGGACATAACGTTGTTATTGAATATTTAGCCTCTGCAATATTTCAGTCACTTCAACCGGAATATTTTTCAAACTAATTATTCTAACGCTACGAAACTCGACACTAACGTATGTTTTACTATTGTGAACGTTTTAAAACGCATCCCGTCAAAATCCCTCGGTAATTATGGTTTTTATGAATAATTTTGAGTGTGACACATTTAATGTCATTTTGTCATTCACACATTGTAACATATTAATTAAACCATTGACTCAATCGCACTGACACTCGTCACCGACAATTGCCTTATCTCTCCTATTGTTTTAAAACTTGTCCCACCAAAATCCGCTGGTTTTCACTGTTTATAGGACATAATGTTGTTATTCAATATTTAGCCTCTGCAATATTTCAGTCACTTCAACCGGAATATTTTTTAAACTAATTACTCTAACGCTACGAAACTCGACACTAACGTATGTTTTACTATTGTTAACGTTTTAAAACGCATCCCGTCAAAATCCCTCGGTAATTATGGTTTTTATGAATAATTTTGAGTATGACACATTTAATGTCATTATGTCATACACACATTGTAACATATTAATTCAACCATTGATTCAATCGCACTGACACTCGTCACCGACAATTGCCTTATTTCTCCTATTGTTTTAAAACTTGTCCCACCAAAATCCGCTGGTTTTCACTGTTTATAGGACATAATGTTGTTATTCATTATTTAGCCTGTGCAATATTTCAGTCACTTCAACTGGAATATTTTTTAAACTAATTACTCTAACGCTACGAAACTCGACACTAACGTATGTTTTACTATTGTTAACGTTTTAAAACGCATCCCGTCAAAATCCCTCGGTAATTATGGTTTTTATGAATAATTTTGAGTATGACACATTTAATGTCATTATGTCATACACACATTGTAACATATTAATTCAACCATTGATTCAATCGCACTGACACTCGTCACCGACAATTGCCTTATCTCTCCTATTGTTTTAAAACTTGTCCCACCAGAATCCGCTGGTTTTCACTGTCTATAGGACATAATGTTGTTATTCAATATTTAGCCTATGCAATATTTCAGTCACTTCAACCGGAATATTTTTTAAACTAATTACTCTAACGCTACGAAACTCGACACTAATGTATGTTTTACTATTGTTAACGTTTTAGAACGCATCCCGTCAGAATCCCTCGGTAATTATGGTTTTTATGAATAATTTTGAATATCACAATTGGAATTTCATTTACTCAGCCACACAAATGTCTGCCGTTCCCTTATCAAAACTATGTTCTTTCACGGATTAACACCAGTTCACTTTTAAAACGAAGGAAGAGTTAATGCACGTATTCCTGACGAGTTTCATTGCACGACTCATTACAATTTCATTTATATCACATATTATGTAATCTCCAAGCCCTGATGCCACAACTGCACATATCAACATTCCCCCAATCATCATTCTATTCCCAAACTATCGCCATGGACTAACGCTTCCATTGATACACTTCCTAAAACGCATACTCCAGTCAAGTTTTACAATTTCCGAACATCAAATAGCAATGTTATTCTGCATAATGCCCCGACAATTAAGACTTGTTTTCAAATTGCAAACTTCACCTATCATGATATCTCTCCTTGGGTATCGATTTCCATCACATACCTTTTCAAATGCTAAGAAAGGTAAACCACTTATTCCTGACCAGTTTAATTGCATAAAACAAACTAATTTCCATAATGACACAGTTTGTGTACTCTCGAAGCGTTGACAACATAACAGCTCATTCCAACATTTAACCATGAAAATTATATTTCCCTAACGACGCCCAGCCTTTAACTAATAACATGATCAGTAATTTATGGAAAGAATTAATGTATGAATTCACTGCATTACGCCCCACATTTCCCTATCGTTTGCCTTTCTTATCAGCAAACTCCTACACATCGGCCAACTTCAGCCTGAACAAACAAATGATGTATTGGTTGTATTTGCAATGCAACGACATAATTACCACATTCACATGAAAGTATGCACTACCAATTTCTTCGCGTTAACACATTTTCTCAGTCACACGCAATAACGGATTTATTTTCCGAATTTTTCCTCTGTCGCCTTCCAACACTTCACTTTGCGCCGCCTTTCTTCTACCATACATTTCACAAACACGGGGACAACATCGACACGGGGACTTCACTTGCACATTAGGGAACACTTGTCACAGTGTTTGCGACGAGTACCACTTCCACATTGCGTTTTAATACCTACAATTTTTACTCAAATTCCGTGAGGTTCTTGCGTGATGCAAGAATCCTAGCCGATAGTTCCGCAACTGCCACTAGGGCGCACCACCTCCCGAGACACGGTTCCGTGAAACGGCAGGCGATGAGTCCAGCATACGATACAATGTATTATACCATCCGAGAATGCCACGTTTAACCAAGAAATGTAACTAATTCCACGTCAATGAGTGCTGCGCTGTCATTACCCGTACGCCTGTGTTGTTGATTCTCGTCTTGCCTCGTTGCCAAGGTAATGGCGTATTGTTGATCGAGCATCGAAATTTCGTGCTTTCGCGAAAACGTACCGTGGGATGGTTAGGGAGATGTACCGTTGAACATCGATGGTATGATAACAATCTTCAAACCTTATCTTTTCTGAAAATGACCGTTATTAATTACTTGGGTAGTTTAAACTATTTCTAATAATTCAATGAAAAACCCTCTGCACGCCATCTCCCAATGGACACCGGGAAGCGGAAGCCGATTTCCATGCCTTTAGAGTATGTAATCCCGCTGTGATACCGAGGATCGAAGGAAAATGTCGCGTGGCATGCAAATTAAAATTATTCCCAAACCTATTTCTCTCATTCACCACATATCGGAATCAACGAAACTCTCGCATTAGGGAATAAATTCCGAGGAAGTGATTGCAGTAATGACTGAAAATGGATTTTTCCCAAAGCCTTTCCTCTCCAACGCTACATTAATGTCACTCTTGAAACACGCGAATAAAATATGTAGAAAATATTTCACATAGTGACATTTCTTTCTCAAAAGAAATTTTCGCGGCATATTCCTGCTCTGCATTGCTCGCGGTAGGTGATTGAAAATATTTTTTTTAAACAAGTTGAAGAATAAAAGTAATGCCAACAGCACCCGGTATTCCCAGGCGGTCACCCGTCCAAGTACTATCCGGGCCCTACGTAGTTTAACTTCGGTGATCGAACGAGAACCGGTGAATTGTACGTGGTGTGGCCGTTGGCGAGTACATGACCGAATCCTCAAAAAGTTATCATGACTTGAGAATCGAAGGAAGATCTGGTTTCTTCGCGGTTGTATCTGCTTTTGTTTCTGTTGAATAGTTACCATTTCCAGACAACAGTCCCTTTATGCTTAAGCAATTCTCAATTCCGTTATATCTTTTGGTCCATCTTTGAAAATGTGTTTATGAAAAAATGTCTTTCGTAACGGTGTGCTTGTTGGTGTAATGGCGATTCGTTTCAGCTTTAATCCATTGGTAAATGTCGCCTGTTGTTGTTTCGACTGTTTAATGATCGATGTAACGCAAGGGATGCATTTACTTCTTCAAAGAAATTTTCTGGCAAAAGATGATTATGTAATGCGTAACGAGGGAATTAATTTGAGAAAGATAATTCTTGTCGTTCCAATTTCTTCATCTACATTTTCCGGACTTGACGGTGTTATGCTCTTTGTTGGTTAAGCAATGTGTAAAAAATCGTTTTCACCATTCTTGGAACAAAAAATGTTTTTCCCTACATTCATACATTTTTCTTTATGTCATTTATCTATCTCCCAATGCCAACACACTGCCACGGAGACAGGAATTCGTGGTTTTACTCCGAGTTATATTACGGAATAGGAAATTATTATCCTTCCTCGCTTATCGCGCTTCACTCTTTTTCCCAATTGCGATTATGAGGTGGCATTACTGCCCCTGTGATGCGAACCGATTTCGTAACATTTACGTGGAGGAATGACGAACGATAGTGCGCCCCTTCAAAAAAACTGTCCGTTGGCAGGGAGCCGACCTCGATTCAAAGTTCTCCCCTACCGACACTTGCTTACGTCACACGCTGCCGCTTCTCGGTCGGGGAGACGTACCTTCCCCCACCACCATTTCCGACCGTGGGAACAAGAGTCCCCTTCATGTTCCCATACAGGCGGGCGACTGGCATTTGCTTTCGTGAAACGTATGCCCGACGGAAATATTTCCAACCCTAAAATTTCACTTGCGCTATGGAAACACTTCATTGGACGTGTACACCGATCATTGATTGATAAATTCCTCGACATGACTATTGCGTGAAAGTAATGAAAGTGTACTGTTGACGAAGGAACGGTATACATTGAGCGTTTTTTTCTTTTTTTCAAGTATTACACGTTATCTCGAAGCCTTGCAAAACCCTACTTCCATTAATGGCAGTCGATTACCTTTCCAACATTTTTAATGGTGCTATGCCATGAAAGTATGTGTTGCTGTCATTGGAGTGATTATCCTCGCCTGCAAGTCTTTCGATACGGCAGGTATTGAATGATGCCATGAATAGAAAACACTTACTCACTTTTTACGTCGACGGGAAACAAACGAAGGAGGCCATTGCGTCTTTTGAAAAATTCGCCCGTTGGAACTTCTTTTTTTCTTCCCGGCGTCCCCTGCCCCACTCGCTGCGTTTAGGTTCGTGGTGGGGGGAACCCGTCCCCCACCACCCGGATCCAAGCGTGGGAACTACCCCACACACGGGTTCCCAGGAAAGTTGTCTTCGTTGACCCAAGAATTTCCCCACCCCCGGATTCTTTCCACGTGGCGGTACTTCGCACGAAGAGAGAGTGCGTTACATAAAATTTGTGGACGAATAAAACTTTGAAACGGTATGGAGGGAAATGTTTATAACTGACTGCACGAAATGGATTACGTCGCACTGGTTTTTTCTGAAACAGTCTTCATCAATGAATTAGAGAATGAGGGATACAAATACATCTTCCACTAAGGACGCTGAATAATCTGATTCGCCAAGTAATACTTTCCAACTGCAACGAAAGAAAATTCTCGTGACGAGGGAGCATAATTTTAGACGATTCCGGCATTTAACGCGACTCCGGTGTGTATGGAAAAGGTGTTTGCGATATTCCGTGTCCACCACGGCTAAA
Organism: Ischnura elegans; assembly: GCF_921293095.1. Classification (NCBI taxonomy): domain Eukaryota; kingdom Metazoa; phylum Arthropoda; class Insecta; order Odonata; family Coenagrionidae; genus Ischnura; species Ischnura elegans. The sequence goes on from NW_025791729.1 coordinate 28,700, forward strand.
AATTTATTTCAAAGTCACGGGGGACTGCATTGGGAATGATGCATCACATTTTAGAATTTTCTTTCATTCCCGTGATTTAATGAAGGGGAAAATAGGCGCTCTGGGATTTTCTCACCCGCGCGGTTACCCGAAGGAATGTTTCTTATTTCAGTAGCCGCCTTTCCGTCGGCCGATGTGCGCAGAGAAAGTCTGTGAATCGCCGGGAGAAGCACGCCGCACCATCTAGCGGCGGCGGCGGAACCATACTCAGACAGTTCGCAGCCAAGTGCGAAATAGGCGACCAGCTTGTTATTAGTTAATTATGGTATATTAATACGAGACGCAGTCATTCACTAGTAACCGAAGAAGGGGAGAATATCAATAACATTCTCGCTTTTTCTGCATTTCCCTTGCAAACCATTCCTAATTAACATGCTGAAGTAACACAATGGCAAGAATGGTTTCCAATGCGGTGCACGAAAAAAAATTATGTTAGAATTATGGAGTTATGACTAAATTTATCAAAGTTTTCGGTTCACGAGGGACATCAAAATATTTGGTAGAAATCAGCAAAGGATTTGGGTAAAGTGTATGAAATTGGATTGCTATTTGTCAACTTACAGGCCACAGAATTTTTTTTCCCGTGTCTTATATGTCTTCGGGAGGCAATTTATATTAAGCAGACAACATTCCCCTATTAATAAAAATTAGCAGTACTTGCAAGAAGTGGCATTTTTGATAAGCGAATTCCATGATTTTCCACCGTTGGTTGCTATGTTACGTCGCACGTAACGTTGAAAGAATTAGCGATGCAAAGTTTCCATTATTTGCTGTACTCGCGTTACGTCTTGCATTGAAATGTTTATGTGTAGCAAACAGCCAACAGGAAACCAAATAACTTCGTTACTAAGGGTAACTATATCGTTCAGCGCTCAAGCGAAACTGCTCAATGTCACGAAAAGCTTTCCAAATAATTGAGTTATGCTTTGAAAATCATTGTGGAAGAGACGAGTGTGTTCATTAACATATACTCAAGGCAGAAGGCACGGAAATTTATTGCTACGGATTAAGTCGTTCCGTGCGTTTTAATACAGTGTAGAGAAATGTGGATTGCCTACTCATAAGATATTAATTAATCGGTTCTCTCCCTTTACTGACTAAATGTACGGCTATACTCCGAAACTCTGCGAACTTTTCTCGTGTACTGCGAATATGTACAACTATGGGAGTTCGGTTTAAGGATAAGTCGTTGACACTGGCAGACAGTGACGATATCACTTATTGAGAAGAGGAAGGATATTTGACGTATGTAGGGTGCAATCGAGGAAGGAAAGTAGACCTGACTACTCACGAGGAATAATTAATTCGCATAAGGAAATTCTTCGATCGCTCGCGAAAGGATGTAATTTCCGCTTCACTCCGATGGCAGAGAGACTGGAGAACGATTGTCATTCACCGTGGCATGCAAAAATGTAGTAAGAACTTACGGTACCGTTAGGGAAAATGTAAAATTGAATCGTGGACAACTGCGGGCAGCAACTCGGGCACGAAACATTTTCAGAGTAGGAAGGAACGGTGACAAACAGTTAAATCGCTCACTGCATTCGTCGCGGAATCGATATGCTAATGAAATGGTCCGGTATTTACGGCTAATCAATGAATCACTTCTAATCACCTAACCTAAGTATAACCGAGCCGAGTTCTTTCCCCGCTTATCCGTGTTATCGCGACGAGCACCTACGTCCGAGATGTTCTCTGCCTCGCGGCCCCCTGCCCTGCACCCGCGATGCCGAGAATCGTCAGCCGCACGGAGTGTATTCCTGCCTGGAGTCGAAGCGGTCCGCTCCCTCCGAACGCCGAAATGAAATGCAAATCGCGGGCGGAGGAAAGACACCGCTTGACAGTCGTCACTTCACTGGCAGATGATCATTTACGAGGCGGTCGTGTTCCGATCATGTACGTTTAAACGATACTGTGTTTGATGAATGGATTATTTACATATATTCCGTGCTTCGCGTCGTTGGAATACAGTGCGGTGTTTCATTGTTGTAAATGACAACATTTGTTTTTCCGCATTTCACGACAATTGACCGCGGATGAGTCGATAAATCATTCATCGTGGCTAGCGTTCGCATATTTGCGCCGAGTCGCAATCCGGGATAGAAATCCCACCGAGAGACGATATTTCAAATTCCGCTCTGGACGTCCAC